>NC_083638.1:205000-242500 GCF_963576545.1 Limanda limanda | reverse complement strand
CAGGGATCGTCTGAAGTACTTCCAAGATCACGTCAGTACCCGTCGCCTCAAACCTGTTCACTGCAAATTCACTTCTGGACAAATCTAAAGAAGCAAAATAAGACAAAGTCAGTCTTCTCCACTGGGACTCACTGGTTTCCTGTGTGTAACTGGTCGGCTGGTGTGTTCTGCAGATCAATCAGGTGGTGAAGATCCAGGCTTTCATCCGGGCCAACAAGGCCAGGGACGACTACAAGACGCTGAGTGAGTAGAGGACCTGAAGTGTCTCCTCTGTCTGTCCAGGTCGTCTCTGTGAAGAGACTTGTTCCTCTGGACAGGGACAAAGAGTCTGTGTGTGTGTGTGTGTGTGTGTGTGTGTGTGTGTGTGTGTGTGTGTGTGTGTGTGTGTCCTCCGTCGTTCTGTGCAGCTTCTTTCAGCTGAGACCAGGTTCAGGCCTTTCTCCCACACACAGATCTAGAGAGAGTGGTCCAGACCTTTCAATTTAAATTATTCTACTTCCTTTGATCTTATTTCATTTGTACTTCTCGTATTCTGCCGTCTTCTTCTTCTCGAACCTTTGGTCAACCAAGTGGTTTTGAATGTGCTTTATAAATGAAATGGCCGCTGACTGTGGTCTCGCTCCAGCCAGCGCTGCCGACCCCCCGATGGCCGTGGTGAGGAAGTTCGTCCACCTGCTGGACCACAGCGACCAGGACTTCCAGGAGGAGCTGGAGCTGATGCGTCTCCGCGAGGAGGTGGTCACCAACATCCGCTCCAACCAGCAGCTGGAGAACGACCTGAACCTGATGGACATCAAGATCGGCCTGCTGGTGAAGAACAAGATCACACTGCAGGAGGTGGTGTCGCACAGCAAGAAGCTGACCAGGAAGAACAAGGGCCAGCTGTCCAACATGATGATGATGAACAAGCAGAGAGGAGGCCTGAAGGCGCTGAGCAAGGAGAAGAGGGTCAAACTGGAAGCTTACCAGTTCCTCTTCTACCTGCTACAGGTGAGGAACATGCAGAGCTTCCACCCGTCGGCTTCTCTCCAACAGGATCTAACCACATTCTGTTTCCACAGACCAACCCCACGTACCTGGCCAAGCTCATCTTCCAGATGCCTCAGAACAAATCCACCAAGTTCATGGACTCTGTCATCTTCACCCTGTACAACTACGCCTCCAACCAGAGGGAGGAGTACCTGCTGCTGAAGCTCTTCAAGACGGCGCTGCAGGAGGAGATCAAGTCAGCAGCGAGCAAACCTGTTCCATGAATCTGCTGCAGCTCTCCTGATCCTTCCAGGACTAAAGGCTTTATTCTAACCGTCCGCAGGTCGAAAGTGGACCAGATGAAGGAGATCGTCACAGGAAACCCAACGGTCATCAAGATGGTGGTGAGCTTCCACCGAGGAGCACGAGGACAGAACGCTCTGCGGCAGATCCTGGCGCCCGTCATCAAAGAGATCATGGAAGACAAGACGCTCAACATCAAGACGGACCCGGTGGACATCTACAAGAGCTGGGTGAACCAGATGGAGACGCAGACC
Organism: Limanda limanda; assembly: GCF_963576545.1. Lineage (NCBI taxonomy): Eukaryota > Metazoa > Chordata > Actinopteri > Pleuronectiformes > Pleuronectidae > Limanda > Limanda limanda. The sequence continues at coordinate 240,974 of NC_083638.1, read as the reverse complement.
GGGGAGGCCAGGTGATCGCTCGGCTGCTGTCTTCAGACTTTCATTTTAATATACGTTATACTAGTTATAATAACTCGTTATACTAGTTAGTTTTAATAACTTGTTTCAAGTTGGATAAACTGTCCAATCAATATTCAAAAATCTGAAGACCTGTCAAAAAAACCAAACTTAACAATCGGTTTCAGTTAAATTAGTTAAAAGCATCGTCCTCACTCAAATAATCTTTATATTTATATATAAATATCTATAGATTCAGATTTAAAACCAGTTAAAGCAGATTCAGACTCTCAGGTATTTACCTTGTGTCTCAATTCACGTTTGATCATCTAACAGAAGGAGAGAAGTCTGCATGGTTCTGACAGGGACGTGTTAAAGGTTCAGTGTGTAGAATGTAGGGCCATCTAGTGGTCAAGTGTCACGCTGCAGCTGAGTAGAGGTTTGAACTTCTTCTCTCGTTCCTCTTCCTGCGCGGTGGCGTGGACAGCAAGCTGCCGTACGACGTGACTCCCGAGCAGGCCATGGCCCACGACGAGGTGAGGACACGCCTGGAGGCGTCCATCAAGAACATGAAGACCATCACCGACAAGTTCCTGTCGGCCATCGTCGTGTCCGTGGATAAAATTCCGTAAGTTCGTACTTCACAAAGTCTCGGAGGTTTCATCCATTATAATACATTTTAAAATCTAAAACAATCTGGGTCCAGCGTCACTGAAAACACCTGATTATGGATCAGGAGGAACAGTGAGTCATGTGACTGATAAGAGCCAATCAGGAAGAGAACGCCTTGCATCATCACGCGTGTGTTTTCAGGTACGGGATGAGGTTCATCTCCAAGGTGCTGAAGGACACGCTGCACGAGAAGTTCCCGGACGCCACGGAGGACGAGCTGCTGAAGGTCTGAAGCTTTCATCAGATGTTTCTTATTGCTCCAGTTTCACGTCTTCTTCATGTATGTTAACCTGCAGATCCGTTTCCATAGCAACCGAGTATTCTCACATGTGAGCTATAGAACAAGTGACTTTTAAAAGTTTCACTACTTTTCTCTGGTCTCATTCAACTGCTTTGTTACCTTCATTCTCTCCTTCTCTCCTTCTCTCCTTCTCTCCTTCCCTCCTTATCTTCTTCTCTCCTTCTCTCCTCTCCTTCTCTCCTTTGCTCCTTCTCTTCTCTCTTTCTCTCCTCTCCTTCGCTCCTTCGCTCCTTTGCTCCTTCTCTACTTCACTTCTTCTCTCGTTCCCTCTTTCTCTCCTTCTCTCCTTCTCTCCTTCCCTCCTTCTCTCCTCTCCTTCTCTCCTTTGCTCCTTCCCTCCTTCTCACCTTCTCTCCTTCCCTCCTTCTCTCCTCTCCTTCCCTCCTTCTCTCCTTTGCTCCTTCTCTCCTTTGCCTCTTCTCTACTTCTCTCCTTTGCTCCTTCTCTCCTTCGCCTCTTCTCTCCTTCTCTCCTTCTCTCCCCTCCTTCTCTCCCCTCCTTCTCTCCTTTGCTCCTTCTCTACTTCTCTCCTTTGCTCCTTCCCTCCTTCTCTCCTTCCCTCCTTCTCTCCTCTCCTTCCCTCCTTCTCTACTTCTCTCCTTTGCTCCTTGTCTCCTTCGCCTCTTCACTTCTTCTCTCCTTCTCTCCTTCCCTCCTTCTCTCCTTCTCTCCTCTCCTTCTCTCCTTCTCTCCTTCTCTCCTTCCCTCCTTCTCTCCTCTCCTTCTCTCCTTCTCTCCTTCTCTCCTTCCCTCCTTCTCTCCTTCTCTCCTTCTCTCCTTCTCTCCTTCCCTCCTTCTCTCCTTCTCTCCTTCTCTCCTTCCCTCCTTTGCTCCTTCTCTCCTCTCCTTCTCTCCTTCCCTCCTTCTCTCCTTCTCTCCTTCCCTCCTTCTCTACTTCTCTCCTTTGCTCCTTCTCTCCTTCTCTCCTTCCCTCCTTCTCTCCTTTGCTCCTTCCCTCCTTCTCTCCTTCTCTCCTTCGCCTCTTCTCTCCTTCTCTCCTTTGCTCCTTCTCTCCTTCTCTCCTTCCCTCCTTCTCTCCTCTCCTTCTCTCCTTCTCTCCTTTGCCTCTTCTCTACTTCTCTCCTTTGCTCCTTCTCTCCTTTGCCTCTTCTCTCCTTCTCTCCTTCTCTCCCCTCCTTCTCTCCCCTCCTTCTCTCCTTTGCTCCTTCTCTACTTCTCTCCTTTGCTCCTTCCCTCCTTCCCTCCTTCTCTCCTCTCCTTCCCTCCTTCTCTACTTCTCTCCTTTGCTCCTTGTCTCCTTCGCCTCTTCACTTCTTCTCTCCTTCTCTCCTTCCCTCCTTCTCTCCTTCTCTCCTTCTCTCCTCTCCTTCTCTCCTTCTCTCCTTCTCTCCTTCTCTCCTTCCCTCCTTCTCTCCTCTCCTTCTCTCCTTCTCTCCTTCCCTCCTTCTCTCCTTCTCTCCTTCTCTCCTTCCCTCCTTCTCTCCTTCTCTCCTTCTCTCCTTCTCTCCTTCCCTCCTTTGCTCCTTCTCTCCTCTCCTTCTCTCCTTCCCTCCTTCTCTCCTTCTCTCCTTCCCTCCTTCTCTACTTCTCTCCTTTGCTCCTTCTCTCCTTCTCTCCTTCCCTCCTTCTCTCCTCTCCTTCTCTCCTTCTCTCCTTTGCCTCTTCTCTACTTCTCTCCTTTGCTCCTTCTCTCCTTCGCCTCTTCTCTCCTTCTCTCCTTCGCCTCTTCTCTCCTTCTCTCCCCTCCTTCTCTCCTTCTCTCTCCCTGTTTCTTAGACATTTCCTTCCTTATCTTTTCTTCCTGTTCTTCACTGATCTTCTTCTTTGCGACTCGTCGACCAGCTGCAGCGTCTCTGCAGGTGAGTCGTGTGTCTGCTGATGTGAAGGTGAGCGACGTGTCTCTCTCTCCCCCCCCCCTCCCTCCCTCTCTCTCTCCCCCCTCTCTCTCTTCTTCCTATCGGCTGGGCGATAAGACGATTCATCTTACCACGATCATTTTTTAAATCAGACTATCGATATAAATCAGATGGATATGACTGCTTCATAGAAGCTGAGTGTTCTCACCTCTGTGTGAAGATGCTCTCACACAGTGAACACTTCTCTGCTTCTTGTCGGATTTAAACAGCCCAAAGATCTCCAGACTCCCAAAGTCCTCTGAGCTTTCTCCTCAACATGTCCTCGTCTTCTTCGGTTACGCTGTCGCTCCAGTTTTCTGTCTCATCCTCTCTTCCTCTCTCTCTCTCCTGACGTTGTGCACGGTCGCTGTGCGGATTTTAGTTTTTCTAACAGTCTCATGCTAATACTAGTATAAAGTTCTAATACTGATGGTTGGACAATCCAACACGTTTGCATACAAGTAAGATTATCAGTATAAATCAAATGAAAGGTTTTAAGAGCGTTTAATACATCAATATTTCCACTGACCCAGTTGTTTGATTCGACCTCTCAGATCGTGGGGAACCTCTTGTATTACCGCTACATGAACCCGGCCATCGTGGCCCCCGACGCCTTTGACATCATCGAGGTGTCGGCGGGCGGCCAGCTGACCACCGAGCAGAGACGCAACTTGGGCTCTGTCGCCAAGATGCTGCAGCACGCCGCCTCCAATAAGATGTTCCTGGGGGACAACGCCCACCTCAATCCCATCAACGAGTATCTCAGCGCCTCGTACCTGAAGTTCAGGTCTGACCCTGTGGAAATCAAAAGCTGATCTGGTTTAGAAGATGATGTTGAGGATTCATGTTCCACTCTCTGTCCTTCTCTGGGCTCCTCAGGCGTTTCTTCTTGGCAGCGTGTGATGTTCCCTCGCTGGAAGACAAGTTCAACGTGGATCCGTACTCAGACCAAGTCACCGTCACTAAGCCAGTCATCTACATCTCCATCGGAGAGATCATCAACACGCACACAGTGAGTTGGAACTCACCTCATGTTTGCACCACACTGCTGTCTTTGTGATGCTGACCTGGGTTTGACCTTTTTCTGTCCTCAGCTGCTGCTGGACCATCAGGACGCCATCGCTCCCGAGCACAACGACCCGATCCACGAGCTGCTGGAGGACCTGGGCGAGGTTCCCACGGTCGAGTCGCTCATCGGTGAGTGAGACCGGAAGGATTCACGGTGTGGATCCAGAGAGAAGCCAGTGTTGAGAGCATGAAACACACATGTGTCTGAACTCTGATGATTCCATGTCGTAAACTGTGTCGTAACAAACACACTGACTGATGGAGGGGGGGGGATTACAGAGGAATATGGTCTCACACCAAACATGATGGGCCTGAACTCACCGGAAATAACGTCCTCCAAATGTCTGCCAGATGTGACTTGATTGAAAAGCTTTACCTTCTTGTGTCATGTGACTCGTTCATGAAGCTGCGTCCTGTACACGTTTTAAAATACACAGCTCAGTAAAGTGAGGGAACCTTAATGTTCCCAGTTCAACCTTAATGTTCCCAGTTCAACCTTAATGTTCCCAGTTCAACCTTAATGTTCCCAGTTCAACCTTAATGTTCCCAGTTCAACCTTAATGTTCCCAGTTCAACCTTAATGTTCCCAGTTCAACCTTAATGTTCCCAGTTCAACCTTAATGTTCCCAGTTCAACCTTAATGTTCCCAGTTCAACTCCAGAGATCAATGTGTCCATTAGAAGAACCAGTGGTTCAGAACCAGTGGTTCAGAACCAGTTCCTCTGATTTGGTGCAAATCAAAGTAACATCATGTCGTCCTTCACAAGCTGTTGATGTTGATTCAATTAGTCTTTGAATCACAGGTTTTACTTTTCTTTCATAAAATTCTGAATATTGTGTCCATATGAACTTATAACAACTCAGTTCCTGGTCAATAATAAAACTATAATGATTTTAATTTAATTGATTTCTTTCTGTCCTCTTGCTCTCAGGTGAAAACCCTCTTCCTCCTGACGACCCCAGCAAAGAGCTGATGGGGAAGACGGAGGTGTCGCTCACACTCGCCAACAAGTTTGATGTCACCGGCGAGGCCAACACGGAGATGGACGCCAAGACGCTGCTGCTCAAGTACGTCCACGCCAAGGCTACTGAAGGCTACTGAAGGCTACTGAAGGCTCATGGATCTCAGGCGTTTGATGGTTTCTCACATCTCTTTGTTTCTTTCCTCTCTCCAGCACCAAGAGGCTCATTGTGGATGTGATCCGGTTCCAGCCTGGAGACACGCTCACTGAGATCCTGGATTCGGCAGCGAGTCCAGAACAGGTCTGAGATCAGAGTGTTTAAATGTGCTGAGCGTGTTTCTACTGTTTCTACACTTATTAAACCAGGTTCTTGCTGTGCTCGCTCTTGTTTCCCCGACAGGACGTGGAGTACCAGCGCGCCATGCAGCGCCGGGCCGTCCGAGACGCCAAGACTCCAGAGAAGATGAAGCAGGTCAAACCGGTGGTGGACGACAGCCTGACGCTGCTGGGGAAGAAAGACAAGATCAGAAGCAACCTGCAGCGCCTGGCCGAGCTGGGGAAGGTTCACCCCGAGAGCCGCTACCAGGACCTCATCAACGACATCGCCAAGGTGGGACCACACAACATCTGCAGGAAACACAACTCCAGTCCTTTCTATGCTTTAATGTGTGTGTGTATTACAGGACATCAGAAACCAGAGACGCTATCGTCAGCGCAGAAAAGCCGAGCTGGTGAGACTCCAGCAGACCAACACGGCCCTGAACTCAAAGTCTGCGTTCTACAACGTGCAGATCGATTCCTACAACCAGTACATCAAGACCTGCATGGACAACCTGGCCAGCAAGGGCAAGTGAGTCAAACCGGTTCTGTGTCTCACCTCGTTCACTCACCTCAGGTCCGAAGGTTCAGACACTTTGAAAGGTTCTGTTTACATGTCAAACAATCGAGAAGCATCTGGATCTACTAGATGGATGGAGTTAGACTAAAAGTTCAATCAGTGAAGATCGCAAAACCTCCCAGACCCGTTACTGGTCCAGTTCAATCCACCTGAACCAGAGACCCCCCCCCCCGACACATGGCTTCCCAGTGGGAGGGTCAGAAACCAGTTGGCCAAGAGGAAAACCAGCAGCGGCCACAGGTTCCTGGAACATCTGACCTGTTCATGTCACAACTTATTCCACTTCCACAAAGAACGAGACATAAACAGATCTTATAATAATACTAACAAATAAAAGTCTCAGCTGAGTCTTGTTGTTTATCCTCAAAGTCAAAGTTCTTGTTTTATTGTTGGTATAAGAACATTTCTGTGTAAATCTACTTTCTGCTGTTTTTTATTGTTTAACGTATTTAAAATATAAACACTGATTTAAATATGTCAGTGACAGCTAACTCATAAATCAGTGTGCGTTGTTGTGTTGTGTTACACACTAATCTGACCTTCTGTCCGCAGGTTGTCAAAGAAAACAAGCGACAACAAAACCAAGAAGAGTAAACAGGTTTCACAGAAGTACACGGCCGCTCGTCTCCATGAGAAGGGCGTGCTGATCGCCATCGAGGACCTGCAGCCCAACCAGTGAGTGTGTGATCCATACGATACACAACGACTACACAAAGCACAGGACCGTGGACTAGAGTGCTGCTTCTTTACCTCATGATCCATACGACACACAACCACTACACAAAGCACAGGACCGTAGACTAGACTTCTGCTTCTTTACCTCATGATCCATACGATACACAACCACTACAGATACACAACGACTACACAAAGCACAGGACCGTAGACTAAACTTCTGCTTCTTTACCTCATGATCCATACGATACACAACCACTACAGATACACAACGACTACACAAAGCACAGGACCGTAGACTAGAGTGCTGCTTCTTTACCTCATGATCCATACGATACACAACCACTACAGATACACAACGACTACACAAAGCACAGGACCGTAGACTAAACTTCTGCTTCTTTACCTCATGATCCATACGATACACAACAACTACAGATACACAACGACTACACAAAAACACAGGACAATAAACTAGAGTTGTGCTTCATTACCTCAGGATCCATACGATACACAAAGACTACACAAAACACAGGACCGTAGACTAGAGTTCTGTTTCTTTACCTCATGATCCATACGATACACGACTACACAAAACACATGACTTTAAAGTAGAGTACTACACACGACCACACACTAGAGTTGTGCTTCTTTACTTCCTGATCCTTATAATACACAACTACTACACACGACCACAAACTCGAGTTGTGCTTCTTTACTTCCTGATCCTTATAATACACAACTACTACACACGACCACAAACTAGAGTTGTGCTTCTTTACTTCCTGATCCTTATAATACACAACTACTACACACGACCACAAACTAGAGTTGTGCTCTTTAGCTCATGATCCTTATAATACACAACTACTACACACAACCACAAACTAGAGTTGTGCTCTTTACCTCATGATCCTTATGATACACAACTACTACACACAACCACAAACTAGAGTTGTGCTCTTAGGTCATGATCCTTATAATACACAACTACTACACACAACCACAAACTAGAGTTGTGCTCTTTAGCTCATGATCCTTATGATACACAACTACTACACACAACCACAAACTAGAGTTGTGCTTCTTTACTTCCTGATCCTTATAATACACAACTACTACACACAACCACAAACTAGAGTTGTGCTGTTTACCTCATGATCCTTATGATACACAACTACTACACACGACCACACACTAGAGTTGTGCTCTTTAGCTCATGATCCTTATGATACACTACTACACACAACCAAACTAGAGTTGTTCTCTGTAGCTCATGATCCTTATGATACACTACTACACACAACCACAAACTAGAGTTGTGCTGTTTACCTCATGATCCTTATGATACACAACTACTACACACAACCACACACTAGAGTTGTGCTCTTTAGCTCATGATCCTTATGATACACAAATACTACACACAACCACACACTAGAGTTGTGCTTCTTTACCTCATGATCCTTATGATACACAACTACTACACACGACCACCACTAGAGTTGTGCTTCTTTACTTCCTGATTCTTATAATACACAACTACTACACACAACCACAAACTAGAGTTGTGCTGTTTACCTCATGATCCTTATGATACACAACTACTACACACAACCACAAACTAGAGTTGTGCTGTTTACCTCATGATCCTTATGATACACAACTACTACACACAACCACAAACTAGAGTTGTGCTCTTTACCTCATGATCCTTATGATACACTACTACACACAACCACACACTAGAGTTGTGCTCTTTAGCTCATGATCCTTATGATACACAACTACTACACACAACCACACACTAGAGTTGTGCTTCTTTACCTAATGATCCTTATGATACACAACTACTACACACAACCACAAACTAGAGTTGTGCTGTTTACCTCATGATCCTTATGATACACAACTACTACACACAACCACACACTAGAGTTGTGCTTCTTTACCTCATGATCCTTATGATACACTACTACACACAACCACACACTAGAGTTGTGCTCTTTACCTCATGATCCTTATGATACACTACTACACACAACCACACACTAGAGTTGTGCTGTTTACCTCATGATCCTTATGATACACAACTACTACACACAACCACACACTAGAGTTGTGCTTCTTTACCTCATGATCCATACGATCCATACGATACACAACTACTACACAAAACACAGGACCGTAGACTAGAGTTGTGCTTCTTTACTTCCTGATCCTTATGAGATGCACAACTACTACACACAACCTCTCTGACTCCTCCTCCTACTCTCACAGGTTCAAGAACGTGATCTTCGAGATCTCGCCCTCCGAGTCGGTGGGGGTCTTCGAGGTGAAGGCCAAGCTGATGGGGGTGCACCTGGAGACGCTACAGTTGGAGTACCAGGTATCTTGTCGTCACGGCGTCCTGCGGCGCTCAGTGCACCGTCGCCATGGTTACAGAGATGCTAACTGTGTTGTTTCCCAGGACCTGCTCCAGCTGCAGTACGAGGGCGTGGCCGTGATGAAGCTCTTCGACCGCGCCACCATCAACGTCAACCTGCTCATCTTCCTGCTCAACAAGAAGTTCTACGGGAAGTAGAGACACTGATGGAACCACCAAGCTCCGCCTCCTGCTTCACACACATTCCCTCCTGCACTCGTCTCATGTGCTCATTCATGTGCATTATTTTTATTATGTGTTTGTGCTTCAACCGGAGCGAACAGAAGCTTCTAGAGTTAACGTGTGTAGCTGCAGCTCAGCCACAGGTCTACCATGATGTGTATTATTTTTGCTTGAGATGTGTTGAATGTGTCGTGCATGGGCTGGAATATAAACACGTCTGTTTTATGTGGAGGTCACGTTTTCTGTCTCTTAGTTGATAATCGATCTCCTGATGAACGTAGGTTCTCTTCCTGACCTTCTGTCTCTTTGTGTTTCTGTTGGAGACTCATTGCAAAGAGAAACTTTATGATTCAACTCTTTTCTTCCCTCACTTGATTTGGATTCGACCCTCAGCTGATCATCATTCAGCCTGATGACTTTCTTAATTTGAATTGAAGAATTCGAATTGAATTATTGGAAGAGAATAACTTCCTGTTCCAGGTCAAGGCTGTGATGTTGGTTTGTGTTGGACTGACCCTGATGATCAGCAGTGTGTGTGTGTGTGTCTGTTTCATTCAGCAGCACAGTCACTCATGATTCACTGGAATTCTATTTGTTCTACTTGTTATTATAAAATCAGTTTGGTACAAATGCTACAAAACAAAGTTTCCTTGATATTGGATATGTTGTCATGATATTTCTTCTGTAGGTGGAAGCCCGAGCTCCACTTCCTCTCTTTCAGTGCTTAAGTGTATTTGACTTGTTGTAGAATAAAGTGCTGAAGACGTAAAGACTTTGAATTATTATCTGAATGTACAGGATTGATTTCTCTTTGAAGTCATCATCATACTTCTCCTGATGTACTGTACATCCTCATCGTCTCTACGGTTCAACCTCTGAAGGTCAGATCACCTGACCAGATCACCAGCCAATCACAGGGCGGACGTACAAAAAGACAAGCTCAGAACAAACTATTACTACTATATCCTTCTTTTTATTATTACTATGATTATTGTTATAATTTGTATTTATATTCTCATTTGTATCATTATTATTATGGATATCATCATTATTATTATTTTAATCATAATTTTTATTATACTTATTGTCAGGATTTTTATTAGAACAATAATTCTCAATCTTCACGTTGTTATTGTTGTAATATTCCGCCAGGCTGCCCTGGGTGTGTGTGTCGCCGCCTGGCGGACAGGCTGGGTATGGCCAGTGTTGTGTGTGTGTGATGCGGATCCGGAGCAGTTGAGTCTCGGTCCTGGAAACATCAGCGGCTCTTCCGCGGCTCTTCCCCGGGAACATCAGCGGCTCTTCCGCGGCTCTTCCCCGGGAACATCAGCGGCTCTTCCGCGGGAACATCAGCGGCTCTTCCCCGGCTCTTCCGCGGAACCTCCCCCGGCTCTCACGCGTGTTTACCCCGCCGGTGGCTCCTCGTCAGCGGCTCTCCGGCTGGAGTTCCCCGGGGGACCGCGCTCTGTCCCCGGATTAACAGCAGACCCGAGCCCGGTGGCACCGGGTCCAGAAGCGAACTGGTTCCGCTGCTTCCCGGAGGATCCGGTTTCACTCCGGTTTCACTCCGGTTTCACTCCGGTTTCACTCCGGTTTCACTCCGGTTTGTGTGGTCTGTTCTCTTCACTTCGGGGGAATCTCAGTGTGACTCGGACACTTGTTGAGGAGCTAACCGCTAGCGAGGCTAACGAGGCTAACCACTTCCTCCGGCAGCTCCAGCCCCACACACGGTGCTCCCGCTCCGGGGGTTCGATGCTGAGCGAGGCTCGGCACTGTGGTAAAGTGAGTCTGTCCGTGTTGTGAAGTGACAGCAGCTAAGCTAACTGAGCTAGCTGCGTCTCTCCGCTATGTTAGCATCGACAGCTAACATTCAAACAAGTGGTTCTGAGTCTGTGACGTTTCACTGAGTCCCAAACTTCTTGTGACGTCACGTGACTTCGTTAAACACACGTTCGAGTCCGAACGGAACCGGAACCGCGAGCTGCGCTGCTCTCCGGGCGTAACAACAACTTTTCCTGACGTTAGCTTAGCTTAGCTGCGTTAGCCTCTGCGAGCCGAGATTTGAACCTGTGATGGATTCACTGACACTTTGTCACCGATAGACTCTGCCCAGCCTCCATCTTCCCTCCACTCCACACCGAAGTCTCACTGCGGCCGAACCATGTCCGGCTCCCCGGGCACAGGAGGCTCCAACCCCAGGAAGTTCAGCGAGAAGATCGCTCTGCACAACCAGAAGCAGGCGGAGGAGACCCGGGCCTTCGACCAGCTGATGACCGACCTGACAGTGTCCAGGGTAAGAAGCTGTCATGAGAGGGGACATGTCCCTGAACATACTCAACACATGTGATCATAGATACTGAACATACTAAACACATGTGTGATCATAGTCACTGAACATGCTAAACACATGTGATCATAGATACTGAACATACTAAACACTTGTGTGACCAGCTGATGACCGACCTGACAGTGTCCAGGGTAAGAAGCTGTCATGAGAGGGGACATGTCCCTGAACATGCTAAACACATGTGATCATAGATACTGAACATACTAAACACATGTGTGATCATAGTCACTGAACAGGCTAAACACATGTGTGACCAGCTGATGACCGACCTGACAGTGTCCAGGGTAAGAAACTGTCATGAGAGCGGACATGTCCCTGAACATACTAAACACATGTGTGATCATAGTCACTGAACATGCTAAACACATGTGATCATAGATACTGAACATACTAAACACTTGTGTGACCAGCTGATGACCGACCTGACAGTGTCCAGGGTAAGAAGCTGTCATGAGAGGGGACATGTCCCTGAACATACTAAACACATGTGTGATCATAGTCACTGAACATGCTAAACACATGTGATCATAGATACTGAACATACTAAACACATGTGATCATAGATACTGAACATACTAAACACATGTGTGATCATAGTCACTGAACATGCTAAACACATGTGATCATAGATACTGAACATACTAAACACATGTGTGATCATAGTCACTGAACATACTAAACACTTGTGTGACCAGCTGATGACCGACCTGACAGTGTCCAGGGTAAGAAGCTGTCATGAGAGGTGACATGTCCCTATGTCCATATGAACACATGTGATCATAGTCACTGAACATGCTAAACACATGTGTGATCATAGATAGTGAACATACTAAACACATGTAATCATGGTTGATCATAGATACTGAACATACTAAACACATGTGATCATAGATACTGAACATACTAAACACATGTGATCATACTCACTGAACATACTAAACACATGTGTGACCAGCTGATGACCGACCTGACAGTGTCCAGGGTAAGAAGCTGTCATGAGAGGGGACATGTCCCTGAACATGCTAAACACATGTGATCATAGATACTGAACATGCTAAACACATGTGTGATCATAGATACTGAACATGCTAAACACATGTGTGATCATAGTCACTGAACATGCTAAACACATGTGATCATGGTTGATCATAGATACTGAACATACTAAACACATGTGATCATAGTCACTGAACATACTAAACACTTGTGTGACCAGCTGATGACCGACCTGACAGTGTCCAGGGTAAGAAGCTGTCATGAGAGGCGACATGTCCCTATGTCCATATGAACACATGTGATCATAGTCACTGAACATGCTAAACACATGTGTGATCATAGATACTGAACATACTAAACACATGTGATCATGGTTGATCATAGATACTGAACTTACTAAACACATGTGATCATAGATACTGAACATACTAAACACATGTGATCATAGTCACTGAACAGACTCAACACATGTGTGATCATAGTCACTGAACATGCTAAACACATGTGTGATCATAGTCACTGAACATGCTAAACACATGTGTGATCATAGATACTGAACATACTAAACACATGTGATCATGGTCACTGAACATGCTAAACACATGTGTGATCATAGAAACTGAACAAACTAAACACAGGTGATCATGGTTGATCATAGATACTGAACATACTAAACACATGTGATCATAGTCCCTGAACATACTCAACACATGTGTGATCATAGTCACTGAACATACTAAACACTTGTGTGACCAGCTGATGACCGACCTGACAGTGTCCAGGGTAAGAAGCTGTCATGAGAGGGGACATGTCCCTGAACATACTAAACACATGTGATCATAGTCCCTGAACATGCTAAACACATGTGTGATCATAGATACTGAACATACTAAACACATGTGATCATGGTTGATCATATATACTGAACATACTAAACACATGTGATCATAGTCCCTGAACATGCTAAACACATGTGTGATCATAGATACTGAACATACTAAACACATGTGATCATGGTTGATCATAGATACTGAACATACTAAACACATATGATCATAGATACTGAACATACTAAACACATGTGATCATAGTCACTGAACATGCTAAACACATGTGTGATAATAGATACTGAACATACTAAACACATGTGATCATTGTCACTGAACATGCTAAACACATGTACGATCATAGATACTGAACATACTTAACACATGTGATCATAGTAACTGAACAGGCTAAACACATGTGTGATCATAGAAACTGAACATACTAAACACAGGTGATCATGGTCACTGAACATACTAAACACATGTGTGATCATAGATACTGAACATGCTAAACACATGTGTGATCATAGATACTGAACATACTAAACACATGTGATCATAGAAACTGAATACACTAAACACATGTGTGATCATAGAAACTGAACATACTAAACACATGTGATCATAGTCCCTGAACATACTAAACACATGTGTGATCATAGAAACTGAACACAATAAACACATGTGATCATAGAAACTGAACATACTAAACACATGTGTGATCATAGATACTGAACATACTAAACACATGTGTGATCATAGATACTGAACACACTAAACACATGTGTGATCATAGAAACTGAACATACTAAACACATGTGATCATAGTCCCTGAACATACTAAACACATGTGTGATCATAGAAACTGAACACAATAAACACATGTGATCATAGAAACTGAACATACTAAACACATGTGTGATCATAGATACTGAACATACTAAACACATGTGTGATCATAGATACTGAACACACTAAACACATGTGTGATCATAGAAACTGAACATACTAAACACATGTGATCATAGTCACTGAACATGCTAAACACATGTGTGATCATAGATACTGAACATACTTAACACATGTGTGATCATAGAAACTGAACATACTAAACACATGTGTGATCATAGTAACTGAACATACTCAACACATGTGTGATCATGGTTACTGAACATACTTAACACATGTGTGATCATAGTAACTGAACATACTAAAAACATGTGTGATCATAGTAACTGAACACACTAAACACATGTGTGATCATAGATACTGAACATACTAAACACATGTGTGATCATAGTAACTGAACATACTAAACACATGTGTGATCATAGAAACTGAACATATTAAACACATGTGATCATAGATACTGAACATACTAAACACATGTGTGATCATAGTAACTGAACACACTAAATACATGTGTGATCATAGAAACTGAACATACTAAACACATGTGATCATAGATACTGAACATACTAAACACATGTGTGATCATATAAACTGAACATATTAAACACATGTGATCATAGATGATGAACATACTAAACACATGTGTGATCATAGATACTGAACATACTAAACGCATGTGATCATAGTAACTGGAAATACTAAACGCATGTGATCATGGTCACTGAACATACTAAACGCATGTGATCATGGGCACTGAACATACTAAACACATGTGATCATAGATACTGAACATACTAAACACATGAGATTGATGAAAAACTTTTCTCCTTGTTTCTCGTTATAAATTCATCCTGCAGAAATAAACACCACCAGCTGCTTAGTACAATCAAAACCATCCCATCAACAGTTACAAGTAAATATATATGATATAATCCATCCAATTAAATCTCTGGTGAAAACAATACTAAGAATAAGAATAAAACACCAAAAACAGTGTTTCACATGGACAATTGACATGAATCGTACAATATGTGGTTTTGAATAGCAACCAGTCATGAGACAGGCAATGTGAAAGTTATGAAGTTCTGTTATGAAGCTGCAGCATGTGAAGATATGAGCGTCATTCAGTTCCCAGAGGTTGAACCCTGATGTGCAGCTCTGTCACTGTGGCATGTTTCAAAAGAAGCTGACGTTTGTTCTTCACGTGTTGTTGTCATGTACAGTCCGTGTGTTCAGGTTCACCTTCTAGCTTTAGCTCATCCAAAATAAATATGTAGAACATTAACGTTTTCACTAATTAATAGTTAAATTATCATTATAATACTTTACTAAAGTGCATTGGGGAGATTAACTTTCTCAGGAGAAAATAAAGGAGAGCAGATTTTTCTCCTACAGACTGATGTTTTCATTATTTCCTTATCAATGAATTCATCAGTTAGAATTCATTAACTAAAGGTTTTGGCTCCACAAAACATTTACACCAGATAATCAAGTAGAGTTTGATTTATTTTCAACTTTAAAGTTCAGTCAATTTCAAGCATAAATTTTAAAAAATGTTGTTAGTTCCAGCTTCTTAGCAGCATGTGTTTCTTATCTTAAGTAAGTTAAGTGTCTTTGGGTTCAGGACTGTGCAGACAAAACAAGACATTTGATCCAGAAAGAAGACATTGTTATTACCATAATCTTTATACCATATATACAGTACACATTTAGAGTAATAAAAATAGCCTGTGAGGATATAAAAGGCCTTTTCATATTATTCACACACCATTGGTTTACAATGTGCTCTTTCTAAGAGAGGGAGAGTCCTGAGTGCACGGCAAAGAGGAAGTGGTTTTGAGGCAGCTGTGAGTGAAGTTAGCTGTAAGGTCTGAACTGACACTGACCCCGAGACACAGGAAAGCCCAGTGAGCTCGGCTGAGCCGGGTCCGGGCTCAGGACACTCAGGACACTCTGGACACTCAGGACACTCAGGACACTCAGCATCAGCTGGAATCAGCTGCGTCTCATTCCCTCCGCTGACCAGACTCAGTGTGAACCAGTGAGCTCCACTCACACACCCACTCCTCCCAGCTGCTGCATCCTGCTCAGCTCCACATGTGTGAAGTCTGCATGTTGTGGATTTATGTGAAGCTCACACCAACGCTGGAGGCAGAGGTTGAAAAGGACATTTATTATTCTTATTTGTTCCACATTGAATATTGAATGTCACTGATGGAAGTACTTTTTCACCAGGATATGTGAACTATGTTTTGTTTGTTGGGACTGAATTGACAGATTGAATCAAACAATTGACAACCCTCAATGGAAAAAATGAAATAACCTTTTCTTAAATTCCTCCACTCAGGTGGTTATGTTTTCACCCCTGTTTGTGGGTTTGACAGCAGGATGACACAGAAGCTGCTGAACAGATTTCCATGAAATGTAGTGAAAGGATGAGACATGGGGCAGGTCAGGATTTTCTTTTCTCTCTTTACATAAGAAGACAGTGTTTATTTTCACAGATTTCTCAGATAATAATTCTTGGACCTTGATGTAAAATGAGTCAGACATGTATAGAGGACTGAGATGTGTGTATAATTTGAAGCAGCTTGGTTGAAGTTTAGGAGACTGTTAGCACAGGTATGTGCTGGACTGAAGGACATTCTATCTGTTGTAAGTTTTCTTGTGTGTATAATCACCTGACACTGAGAATGATTAGAATGACTCCTCCATATCTACGTCAGGAGTGGGGACTGGTCTTCAGCTTTCAGTTTTCAGATTAGTTAGGTACATGCAACAAAACTTCTTGGTTTGTCTTAAAATAGATCCTTTCACAATGTTGAGCACGTGCACAGACTCTCTGGCAGGAAGCCTTGGAGGCAAACTTCTCCCATGTTGGAATCCCTGCAGTCTGCCATGTTTCAGCACTTGCTCCAGCAGCCAAGACTCAAACACTGGCTCCACAGAGGCTCGGCCATGAAGTCACCTGAAGGCCACTTTAAGTTCTCCTACATGCAGAGTGAAGCCAGGTTAACTCATCTGGTTGTAAATCCTCCACATCCAACCTGAAACGGAGAATTGAAGCAACATTTTACATTTGCAGGTAGAAATGTACCTCCACTAAATCACATGTTCACTAAATCAGGTTCTCGTGTTTTCTCAGAATGGTGGATGTTTTTAATAAGACGTCATTTCATCTGATCGTTGCTTTAAAGTGCAGAGGGGGGAAAATACCCAAAGCACGGCTGTCAGAGGTGTTTGTTCTTAGAAACTCTTTTTGTCGAAACTGCTCTTGCTTTTCTGGCTTGTGGCCATAGATATTAATGATTTGAAATGATGAAAGACAGAAATTTGGGAGGTCTGCCTTTGAGAGTACAATGTTGCCCTTTCAGCAGTCTAAGGAAGAAATGCCCCTGTGATTTGCCTATTTCTGATCCCAGCCAGTGTTTCACCTTCCCTGGGCAGAACAAGCTGCCCTCTGTTTTAAAATCATTGGAGCATGTCGTGGTCAGAAGCTGCCCAGTTCCTAGAATGACCTCAACACTTCTGTTACTTAACCTGCAAATGTCGCTTTATTTGAATCAAACACATTAATTTATGCTGTTCTACAAGAACAATCCACGATAATATGAGCATTGATTCCCTGGGGTGTACAGGCCTCAACGTACTTGAAGAGCAGCTTGTGTTGCATTATTTCTCAACAAGATTTAAATTCTGTTTGTCCACACTGAGAATCATTTGAAGAGCATAGATAAATGGAAGCTGTGGCCCCTCAGGGATATTTTAGACTTTCACAGATACAGTTTTGTGATTTGTAGTGTGTATGTGTGTGAAGAGGCAGAACAACAGATACCAGAGAGCCCATATCTGGTTTATTTCTCTTACATAAGAAGTGAACCTGGGGCATTGTATGGTTTGTTACACTGAACAATCTGAAGAGGCTTCATTGGAGAAGGGCAGGTGATGGAATGAATCATCTGTTGATTAGAAGCAGTCAGAAGCAGAAACGTCTTCAGTGTCGTTCTCTTCTTTCATTGAAGGAATAGTTCTGATGTAACTGATGTGGTGGTCACACAGAGTTCTAATGGTAATGTTGCCTTTAAGCAGGGAATCTATTTCAGTACCAAGCTCAGGCATCAAAATGCTGTATAGGAACCTTTGGAACCCAACCCTCCGTCCACGAAGAAGACATCTACAAAGACGTCAAGTCAGAAAGGAGACGAGATTCGAGAGTTTTAAGTAAAAGTTGCAGACGCTGGTGTCGAACACTTCATCTCTGCAGTGGAATTCACTCACTGTGTCCTTTTTATGCAGAAAGTCCTGCCTCCTTTTTGCTGATATCTTCTGGAGTTCATGTCTTTAAATGGCTTAAGATTCGCTTGTATCTCCCATTAGTCCCCCTCACACATAACCCTTACTGGTCTGAACCACTGTGTGTCAGCCAAAAGGGAAAAGCTTGGAGTTGGTTGAGAAGGATTCTGACACCTGAGGTAAAACAGCGTCACATTTTTAGTGAGAAATAATGACGATGGTATAAAAAAGCAAAACCCGAACCTGCACCAGTTTTTATTTACATCAAGAAGCTGTGTGTTCTTAACACAACAAGACCGCATGTCCAGGAAATATGACCTCTGACAGTTGTGTGTTTGTTTTGTGTTTGTTTCACGGTTAACTGACAGGTGAAGTTTCAGAAAATCCAGCAGCTACGTTTGTGCCAGCCGCGCGTTCAGTACTACGGAGGTTCTCTGCCCAACGTCAATCAGATCGGCAGCAGCAGCAATGAGTTTCAGGTGAGATCTCATCACAGTCAAAATATACACATACTGCTGAAAATACCAGTCGACTATGCTCCAATACCACGTCTTTTTGGTAAATATGTTTCTCCCAGATAAAGTATTCTATAACCAGAAATCACTTCTTCGTCATTGCTCCAAAACAGCAGTTAACTGCACTGGCAGATGAAGAAGTGATTGAGTGATAATTTTTTTTAAATGCTCTGGTATCAGGTCGGCCCTCGGTATGAACTAATACACAAAGTCCAAGTATGTGAATCGGTATCAAGAAAAGAAAAAGGAAATTCGTTGCTGGATTACACAGAACTACTGAATCCATTTCCATGAAATTTGGTGGAAGGGGGGGGGCTCGGCCGAAGGAAGAACTCACTGCATTTTGGAATCATCCGTATAAACGGACGGATACAGGATTGTTTTCCTGCTTTAGTTACTATGGTGAGATAGCATTTGCCTTGGCAGATGTGTGTGCACCCTCATAGATAACACATTAATTGAGTTAAGGCTAAAACACTACAGAAGTATCTCATATTCTCTTATAGGATTCATCACATCATTTGATCCTCTGTCAGGAGGAATATGAGGTAAATAGTAGAAATTTGCTGCAGTAAAATAATCAAGCAGTTTACTAGGTGGTGTTTTATTCACACAGTCTGAACATGAGCTTACGGATAAACTGGTGGTGTAATTAGTGGAGTTTATTTTATATGACTGTTCTTTGATGATTTCTTTCAAGCTAAATTATGCTTGATGTAAAACTAAAGCTGAATATCTGTCTTTAAAACCCTGTTTACCTTGAGATTACATCTATAACATTCAGGGTCTTATTCTCATTCAGCTCTAATGTTGACTAGAAGAACCGTCAAATGCTTCACTGGACCTTCAGAAGTGCAAACAAGCTCCTCCTGAGAGCCTTAAATAATTCAGACGAGTTTCTGATGAAAATCTGCGAAATAGAAGATTTGTCTGAAGCAGAGCTGTGATCTCCTAGTGTTGCTCCACAGGCCTGAGTCTGTATCTGTGTCAGCTCTCCAAGGACCTGTCTCTGCTGGATTCAGGCTCCAGGTGACGCTGTCCTTGTTACTGGAGAGAAAGACTCTTTGACTCGTTAGACCTAATTCAATCAAATGAATGTAGAGTACTTCATGAGATCTACTCAGACTTTTTACTTTATGTAAAGCCTGCAGTCTGTGAGCAAGGTCCCCGGGATCAGCATTCAAATGAGGACTTTACTCTGTATTGTCTTTGTTGTTGACTGTATCAGAAGCAAAAGACGAAGAGAGCGAGATCTTACCTCCACTTAATGGCCACACTTCATAATCATTTATTGAGATCATATACATTTTATATATGTTTACAGATATGCTCTGACTGCTTACATTACACAAAGGAAAAATATCCACTCTGTGATACAGTTGGAATGCTGAGAGTAAAACATTGTCAGGAAGGAAATGTCTCCTCATGTCCTTGTGCCACCTTTCGGCCTCTTCCTCCTCCATACGCCGTACTTCCTCCGCTCATATAATGCACATATAGTTTCCTTCTATATCTATTGGATTATGTTCCTCTACCTGTTGTTCTAACTGGTGTAGAAATGTAGAATAAAATGTGGAAGTGCATGTTGTCATTGTAGCACACAACCAGGGAGCTGGCAAAAGTCTTCCAGTGATAAAAAAACCTTCATCGGGCAACAAATGCTTGAGTTTTGTCTCAGTCCAGAAAACACGTGTGAAATGAATCATTGCTCTTTGTCATATACTGTGGATATTGTAATTCAAAGTTGGTTTAAAATCCAGCAAACTCCCTATTGAAATAAAGCCAAAGATGGGGCCTGTGTTGTTGCTCTGCCACGTCGTCAGAAAGTAGTTGACGTTGAACTGTCTTCCATGATATATTCAATTCAACTTTATTTGTAAAGCCCCAAATCATAATATACATTTTCTCAGGTCTCTTTACATAGAAGGTCGAGACCTTCAAAATGTTGTATGGGAGTGTAAAAAACAGATTAGCAGTTCAGACTGGGCTGGTTTTTGTTGTGGAATAATGCCTTGAAGTGCATACTTTGTTTTTCTGTCAGATTTGTTTGTATTTAAGAGAAGATTCTTAGATACATTTTCTTAATTTTATTTTTGATGAATTTAATATGATATTAATCGATTAATACAAAATAATCGATAGGTGCAGCCCTAGTAAAAAGCCTTTTTTTGAGAATGAGAGTAATGCAGATTGAGGGTTAAGTTAATAGTAGACTCTAAACTGACCATGGGAGTGAATGGTTTTTGGTGCACCCCTTCCTCTTGAAGGTAGACCCCACCTCTGGAAGGTAGACCCCTTCCTCTGGAAGGTAGACCCCACCTCTGGAAAGGTAGACCCCTTCCTCTTGAAGGTAGACCCCACCTCTGGAAGGTAGACCCCTTCCTCTTGAAGGTAGACCCCACCTCTGGAAGGTTTGATCCCACCTCTCAAAGGTAGACCCCACCTCTGGAAGGTAGACCCCTTCCTCTTGAAGGTAGACCCCTTCTTC
This sequence comes from Limanda limanda, assembly GCF_963576545.1. Taxonomy (NCBI): domain Eukaryota; kingdom Metazoa; phylum Chordata; class Actinopteri; order Pleuronectiformes; family Pleuronectidae; genus Limanda; species Limanda limanda. Next base: position 219,559 of record NC_083638.1, on the reverse strand, counting down.
TTGAAGGTAGACCCCACCTCTGGAAGGTAGACCCCTTCCTCTGGAAGGTAGACCCCACCTCTGGAAAGGTAGACTCCTTCCTCTTGAAGGGAGAACCCACCTCTGGAAGGTAGACCCCACCTCTCGAAGGTAGACCCATGGAAGGTAGACCCCATCTCTGGAAGGTAGACCCCACCTCTGGAAGGTAGACCCCATCTCTGGAAGGTAGACCCCTTCCTCTTGAAGGTAGACCCCACCTCTGGAAGGTAGACCCCTTCCTCTGGAAGGTAGACCCCCCCTCTTGAAGGTAGACCCCCACCTCTCGAAGGTAGACCCATGGAAGGTAGACCCCACCTCTGGAAGGTAGACCCCACCTCTGGAAGGTAAACCCCATCTCTGGAAGGTAGACCCCTTCCTCTTGAAGGTAGACCCCACCTCTGAAAGGTAGACCCCTTCCTCTTGAAGGTAGACCCCTTCCTCTGGAAGGTAGACCCCACCTCTGGAAGGTAGACCCCTTCCTCTTGAAGGTAGACCCCACCTCTGGAAGGTAGATCCCTTCCTCTTGAAGGTAGACCCCTTCTTCTTGAAGGTAGACCCCACCTCTGGAAGGTAGACCCCTTCCTCTGGAAGGTAGACCCCACCTCTGGAAAGGTAGACTCCTTCCTCTTGAAGGGAGAACCCACCTCTGGAAGGTAGACCCCCCCTCTTGAAGGTAGACCCCACCTCTCGAAGGTAGACCCATGGAAGGTAGACCCCATCTCTGGAAGGTAGACCCCACCTCTGGAAGGTAGACCCCATCTCTGGAAGGTAGACCCCTTCCTCTTGAAGGTAGACCCCACCTCTGGAAGGTAGACCCCTTCCTCTTGAAGGTAGACCCCACCTCTGGAAGGTAGACCCCTTCCTCTTGAAGGTAGACCCCTTCTTCTTGAAGGTAGACCCCACCTCTAGAAGGTAGACCCCTTCCTCTGGAAGGTAGACCCCACCTCTGGAAAGGTAGACTCCTTCCTCTTGAAGGGAGAACCCACCTCTGGAAGGTAGACCCCCCCTCTTGAAGGTAGACCCCACCTCTCGAAGGTAGACCCATGGAAGGTAGACCCCATCTCTGGAAGGTAGACCCCTTCCTCTTGAAGGTAGACCCAACCTTTGGAAGGTAGACCCCTTCCTCTGGAAGGTAGACCCCCCCTCTTGAAGGTAGACCCCACCTCTCGAAGGTAGACCCCACCTCTGGAAGGTAGACCCCACCTCTGGAAGGTAAACCCCATCTCTGGAAGGTAGACCCCTTCCTCTTGAAGGTAGACCCCACCTCTGGAAGGTAGACCCCTTCCTCTGGAAGGTAGACCCCCCCTCTTGAAGGTAGACCCCACCTCTCGAAGGTAGACCCATGGAAGGTAGACCCCACCTCTGGAAGGTAGACACCACCTCTGGAAGGTAAACCCCATCTCTGGAAGGTAGACCCCTTCCTCTTGAAGGTAGACCCCACCTCTGGAAGGTAGACCCCTTCCTCTGAAAGGTAGACCCCTTCCTCTTGAAGGTAGACCCCTTCCTCTTGAAGGTAGACCCCACCTCTGGAAGGTAGACCCCTTCCTCTTGAAGGTAGACCCCACCTCTGGAAGGTAGACCCATGGAAGGTAGACCCCATCTATGGAAGGTAGACCCCACCTCTGGAAGGTAGACCCCCCTCTTGTCATCTGGCATCTCCCCTCAGAGGTGATCACCTGAAAACTCAGTGGGTGCATGGGCTTGCATCGTAGCCCAATTCTGTGGCTGTTATCATCATACCTCAAATTTGATGTGATCCCAAAAGTGCTAATTCATAAGACTAGTGAAATCCCTCAGTCTGTGGGTGTTGTTGGACTGTTTACAGATTAAAGAAGTTTTTTGCATATACAACTAAGGTTTCTATTGATCTGTGTCAAAGTGTCGGTGCTTTAGTTCTCCTCTTCCTGTCGACCTGTGGAAACTACAGTGCCTATGCCTCTGGTTTGAGACGACTCCTCCTGTCTCTGTCTCAGGGGGGTTTCCCTTCAGGACTGGACTCCACCAGAGGGACCCGGCACCATGGGCTGGTCGAGAGGGTTCACAGGGGCCCCAACCGGATCAACTCTCCCCACCGCCGACCCATCGACAAGCACGGACGGCTGATATCCTTCTATACATGAGTGCTGAAAGGTGGAGATCTCACAAAGTGTCATGATGTCATCACCATGAAAGGTCGATTCCAGGTTTACTCTTGTGTTTTTTGTCTTACATGGAGGTTTGTGTTGATATGGTGTGGTGTGGCCCAGGGGGTAGAGTGGTCGTTCTCCAACAAGAAGGTTGGCGGTTCAATCCCCACTCTCTCCCATCTGCATGCCGACATGTCCTTGGCAAGATACTGAACCCCTAAAAAAAAAAATAGCCCCTCATAGATGTTGAGTGTACTAATTGTAAGTCACTTCGGACAAAAGTGTGAGTCTATCAGTATATAGCCAACCAACACAGCCAATCATTAACAGCTGATCACTTTCCAGTCCACAGGAAATATTGTTTTAAGAAATCATTCTTTTACACACCAGCAACAATGTCAACTGTTCTATTTCTGTCTTTGCCACCGAACCTGGTTTCCTGCCTTCGAAAAAATCTAAAGCGTAAAGAGTGGAAACAGTATTACCCAATCCAGTGGCTCGGGTCTAGCTGGTTAGCATGCTAACCTCAGTAGAGCTAACTTGACACCACAATACATAGACGTCTTTGACATAATGACTCATTTTGTTTTAGCGTGATAACATTGACCAGGGGCGGCTGCTGTTCTTTAGCCTCAGGGTGGAAAGAATTTATTATTTTGATTTGAAATGTGACGCAGAGACACATGGACATTGACTGCAGGAGATCATCCTCCTTCAGATTGTGTGTGTAGCAGCAGATCTGATTCTGTGGGGAAGAGAAGGGTCGAATGGTTATGATGGTGATAACAGAGTGAGGTGCGTTTTAGCTTTAAACGCTTTAATTTAAAATCCATTTCCACAGTCTCCTCACAGCTGATACTGAGCAGAACAATCTTTTATTTTCTGCCACGTTTTGGCTCAAATTTCCATGATTGCTCTTCACATGATTCTGGCTTTGTAAGATTTCATAGGGCGGATTGTGTTATATAATCTGCTCCCATTTACAATGCACAGCTAAGCACCATGAATTTTGTCACCACTCAGTAATCTTGTGTGCTTATCTGTTTCATAAGTCTTTGCAGAAAATAGGTATCTTATATTTATCTCATGAAGAATTTCAGACGCACAAGCCAGCGCTTGAATTTAGATGCAGAATGATGAGCAGTTTTCAAAATATGGATGTCCTTGTGTAACTCAGAAAATCCAACCTGATTTGGGAGTAGGGTTAATCCCAAACCCTAACCCATTGAATCCTGACAGAAGATTTAAGCTGTTTGGGAATCCTGCAGATCCCTGATGTTCACCACTCAGCTCTACCTGTTCAGAATGAGACGTGTGTGTGTGTGTGTCGTGTGTGTCTGTGTCTAGTGTTGCATATTGTGTAGTGACACTGAACCATCTGATCGTAGCCGGCATGAATTGACAATAGATTTCTCTGTGGTAAACATTTCCATGGTAACAGCAAGCTGAGACAACACAACTACACCTGAGGATTGTGGGTAGTGTAGTACTTCTTCTTGACATTTAGAATAAAACATGTTTTTCCTAAAACACAGTTGATATCATATTGAGGCTGATAAATACAATTCTATTGAGAAAATAGATATATAGATAGATTATATTAATGTATTGATCCTTAGAGGGAAGTTAAATCATCATAGCTTCCAGGAATATCAAAATACAAGTTAAGAAAGAAAAGAAAATACACAAGGTGCAGTGGAAGTTCAAATACACACTATATGACAGAATGGGAGATTAAATATATAAGGTGCAAACAAAGTGATGCTGGTGAAGACGAGCTGTCGCTGTGGAACTCAGGAGGAGTTAGTGTGTGATGTCAGACCAGCACATAGAACCTACTGGTCACTGGACGACGTACAAGGACAAAACAAAACGCTCAGAACTGTGTGACAGGGAAAGTGAAACGTGTTCTACAGACAGAAACATGTATGTAACCTGCACTGATAGAAGGGAAGCACTTTATTGTTATAGCACACAGCTTGTTGTGGAGAATGTAATCACAACTTCACTGGGTACCTGTTCAAGAGTTGGTTATGGTTCTAAACTATCATTAATATTATTAATAACCCTATTGCTCTTTGCAGCAAACACAATATAACAAGGTGATAGTCTACTGGATATTTCACATTGGACCTGATGCTTAAATGTGCCACATACAAGACAATGGAATACATATTATATATCTACACTCCAGTAGAATAGACTTCCTGAGCTCTTATCATATGATGTCATGACTTAGAAGCAACCCAGCATGAACTGCTGCTGGAGTCTGGCTGGACCAGGACCACGATCAGAATCGACTTGTGATATGTAAAGTCTGTGTCCACTGTCCACACACAAGGATTCTGAGTCTAGTCTCTTATCTTGGTGACATGTTCCAGGACGAGAACAACAGGCTGGTTAGTCAGCGTGGATGCTCCTGGTGCTTTCAGCAGGTTGGGACCACAGACAGTTTTATATATTTATATTTATATGGACTGCTTATTGGAGCAGCATCAGATTTGTTTTGTTTCCCTTCTTCGATGGCACATGACCTCTGGGGTTAGTGCTGCCAGCCACAGAGTGATCGCCTGAACCAGGCCCCACCCACATGCAGAGCACATGCATTCATCCTAAATGACTCATCAGTTTGTCATCACTAATTTAGCATTTTTTTTTTCACAGTAATTATCAGGAATGTTTTGACATCTGCCCACAAAGAGCATCTGATAGAATCGTTTTTAACTTAGGAAACGTAAGGAAACTCTTTGTGTTAATGTTTCTGTTTGTTGTGAATATGAGTTGTAATGAAGCACATGTGTTTCTGCTGTTATCACGACAGAAGCAGTTGGTTCATCTGTATTTGGAAGATTTCCGACTGTATGGTTCCTTGTGTATCGATGGTGTTATCTTTATGGTGTGAAGGTCACTGCGGAGACTGTCGGTGGAGTTGGTGCCGCGGGGGGGGGGGGGTTCTAGCATCACCCTTGTTCCCTCAACAAGACGCCAGTGAGCTTTTTCCACATCTAATTGTGATGATTACACAAAGTGGAGTCTCTAACAAACAATTTCATGGTTCTTGATACACGTAGTTTTCAACAAGATAATCTTCATGAAGCCTTAATGTGAACCACAGCACTGATGTCAAAGACGGTTCAATGTTGATGATTAATGTCCCCAAATAACCTTGGTAGTTTCTTTTTAGCCGCTTGTTAGAAACCACTTTTTTAAAAACATAAAATATGAATATGAAATCAAAATTGTGGTTTTTACTGACATATTTTATTGTACAATAAACCTTGGAAATTGATTTAAAATAAACCACAGGCCACAACCCTTAAAAACTTCAACTTTGTGTCCTGTCAGCAGTTTTCACAAGGAGGACATCACTCCTTACAGGTACTTTTAGTTTAACACATTCATTCTGTTCATCTTAGTATTACATAGAAAATTAACTAAAAAATAAAAGTTGCTTGGACTGACTCCGGATTGGTCGAGAGCATGTGTGGGCGGGGCCTCCATACCAAGGTTCCACTTCACGGTCACTACGACACAGACTCACAACTCCCAATGACGTCAAGAGCTCAAGAGGCAGCCGCACCCAGAAAGGAAGTGGAGATAAATCATATTTCTATCCTGTCTGCAGAAGTTATGCATGTTCCAGAAGACGTTAGAGGTCATGGGGGTTAAACAGGCAGAAGTGCTTTAGTTTCCCAGTTTGTAGATAATATTTAATATGTAAACTTCTCATCCACGCAGGGAAAATGACAGAACCATCATGTGGTCATATACCTATATATATATATATAAAATAAGTGAGGCTGTAAAGATTTGATAAAGCTTAAATATATATTTTTTTTGTTTGCTGATAAACTTATAATCATTTAAACTTTGAAAGAAACATTTCTGGCATTGCTGTTATTTGGGGAAACCTCCAAACCACAGAACATCTTCAACTGTGGAAAGTGGATTAAATGAGGACTTGGAGCAGAGCATGTTTGTCTCTCATCCAATCCCAGAGCCATGACAGAGGAAGCCGGGTCGGTGGCTGATTGACTCAAACACACAGGAGTGTTTGAGTTGTATCCCAGTTTAACTGTCACTGCTTGTGTAGTGTAGAGAAACGCTCGCAGACACACAACGGGCTGGATCCCACTGTGACTGCAGCTTGTTGGCGGATGTGGAAGGACTCAGCGAACCAGTCGGACAGGATGCTTGCCTCTCGCTGTCTGCAGGCACCACACTTCTGCCCTTTCCACCACAATTTGTATATGTGTGGTTTTGCTTATCCTGTGTTTTGTGTTATGAGTGATGGTGTGTCTTCAGTCTGTGAATCTCTCTCACCACTGATAAATATTTGCCTAAGGCCTCATGCGCCTGCTAATCGCTGCTATAATGTGTTGTTGTTGATCAGACACACACAATGTCAGGAACTCTGCGTCAGTATTCAGCATTAAACCAGATAATAATGTCTTTGTTTCATTAAGTGTTTGAAAAAGGAAGATTTACACTTCAGGGCTTGGATGAGAATGTGTTTCCAGAACTTTCCTCTCTTGTTATATGTTCATCTCTCATCCTCCTTTTTATGTTGTGCATTAGTCCTTTGATCTTTAGTTGGAACCCAGCCTGGTTTATTTTTATTTTCTACTTGTCTTCTATTTGTTTCTTTGTGATGATTTCAAATATGATAGAGAAAACATTTGTCTAAAAGTCATGAGTCTGTATTTGTTCTGATCATTTCCTTAACCAACGCCACATGGAGAGTTCTCCCTACGGCGCCGTGTACCTGTCCCCGCCTCCGGACAACAACTGGAGAAGGTGAGTCGTGCATCTCAGTGTCTTCTCTTCTTACTCTAATGAGATTGTTTAACAGCAGGAACTGTTTCCTGTTGCCAGCGTGCTTCCTGTTTCAAACCTCTCTCTCTACCTACTTCTATCAAGGCACCGGCTCTGAGGCTCTGAGGCCGTGTGACGTCAGAGCTGCTGCCGTCATTGTTTCTGCAGAAATGCTTCAAGTATCAGGATGCTGTGTGAGCCCTGGGAAGCCTGCATCTCACTAAAGGTGTTTGACGGATAGCCTTTTGCTCTAAAGGTCAGAGCCAACAGCAGTAGTCCTGCTGTTATGGGATTTGATGTTGTCACAGCACCGTGGCCTTGTGGTGCAGAATCGCCCCTGAGATGAGATTCAGTTTTAGTACCTGCTGAACGATGCCAGACGGCCGACCAGGATTTGTTTCCCAGCTCTGGTTGTGCCTTCATAGAGAAGTCAGTGTTTGGGTCGACAGCTTTTCCCCAGTGTTTACGAGGGAGTGAGTTATGGTCCTGTGATGAAACGGCTCAGCCAGGCTCCTCCCTGCTACGCTGGCTTCTGGCCGGCTGCCAGTCTCTTCTTCTTCTTCTTCTTCTTCTTCTTCTTCTTCCGCAGCACAGACGCTCTCAGGGCTCAGTGGAGCGTACTGTAACAGCTTGTACTGTTGAAGTGAGCGGGCCCACGCCCTCTCATTGTTGACAGCATGAAACAGGTTGGCTGAGAAGCGTCCTCATGGAGCAGCCAGACGTCAGTGTGCTCAGAGTGGGCGTGTTCCTGGAAGCGCCATGTGGCACCATGCACTGAAAGCAGACTTCCATGTTTAATTTGAGCAGCCTGGCTTCAGACTCGTTCCTCAACCAAACACTGAGCATCACAGCATATGAGCTCCTGTCGTGAAACTAGGGCTGTGCAATTCATCCAATTTTAATCGTGATTTTGATTTTTTCCATAATCGAGCAGCCTGCATGAAACCATGTGCTGACGTGGTGAGTCTACAGGAAGTGAACCTCTGACAGGATGAATCTATCTGTAGTGGGAACTTGCACATGGTGTAATCGTAGAGAAGATGTAAAATAACACACAATTTATGTCTATTCTAGTCATGCTCATCTTGTTCATAGTTTCTACTCTTCCATCATAGATTTCTATATTTCTATATGCGACTGGCATCAGCTCTGTCAAGTCTCTGCAGGCCAGGCTCCGCCTCCTGCTCCAACCTGCAGCAGATTGTTGTCACAGTGTGTGACAGGGATACACTTCCCCCACCGCACTGAAGCCAACTTTACTGTTATGGCAGAGACGGGGGGGGGGCAGCTTAAAGCATCTCATGTCTACTAATACAAATGTTAGATTCATAGTCTTGTAGATTATTGTTAATTGATTATGACATAAAAATACAGTCCAGTTTAATAATAGGACACAAACTTCATCTTTCTACAATCGATAAAACCCTAATGCAGTTTGGTGTTTATGAACTTATTGATGTTTCTTCAGACCAGTTGGTTCAAGCTGAGCTCCTCAATGAAAAGATCACATTCCAGCTATTGAAATTGATTCCTGCTCATGTCTTTGTACTGTAGCTTGTAAATGTTGTTTAACAGAATGAGCTGCAGGTCAGTGTTGTGTTTCAGCTGAAGTCTTCCAGAGAACAGAGGCTCCGTAGAGTATTTAAAAAACATTCTCCTCTTGTTCAAAATCAGCAAGCAGTGACTCAGTTCTAGGTCCGTCCATGGAAATGGCGATAAGCTGTTGTGTTGCAGTGAGAAGCAGATTCCCTCCGTCTCAGGGGAGAGCGGCGCTCAGTGTTTACAACGCCAGCCACATCTGCAGCGCATCAACGCCACTGCTCTCTGGAGAAGAGCCACAAGGCGCTTTAACCGTTTCTCTCCAGTGATCAGCCACTCACGTTCTCCAGACCTGAGGATGGGCATAAAGCAAACACATATTACATGGTGTGTGTTTGTATTGAGAGGATTCTGGTGAAGCGTCTCATGTTGAACCCTAAACGCATGGGGTCAGTACTGATGGAAGGTCAGGCGTGACAGATCTGCAGAGCTACAGACTGTTCTCAGCCGCCGCCCGGACAACACATCTTCTCCAGATTTGGTCAAGCTGTTTTTTTTTCTTCTCTTTGGAGAAAAAAAAGAAGTGATTTCCCAACTTCTGTCCGTCTGTAGTGAGTCGGGCCATGATTTGGATATCCACCATCTGTCCTCTAGAGCCCACCCATGGCAGAGTGCTTCCTTGGAAATGATTGTGGATAAAGAATATGACTGTGTGCTGGTGCCTGGGAAGAGCTGCACTTGAAGGGGTTGGGTTCCTGGGGGTGAACGATGCATCAGACCTGGATGTGTCCCTTTAGAGATCCTCAGGGTCACAGCTCCGGTCCAGTCCCACGCTCTCCTCCTCTGCTCACCCGGCTCCGGCCTGCTATTCCTGTACCAGCCTCTCGGGATGAAAGCTCAGACCCGGCTCCCTGGAGATTGCTCTGCAGTTTTTCCTTCCATGGGGAGAGATGTACCATTTTCTTCCGCTGCTTCTTTTGGATATGTTGTTTGATGGCTCCTTTTTTATATAAACATGAAGGGGGTGTTCCCATCCGGATTTCAGGTGCCGATCTCAGATGGTTTGAAGTAGTATCGACCCTGTCTGCAACCCTATCACCCTATATGAACATAAACCCTACAGGACTGAATCCTACTCAGAATTTAGTCAGTAAATGTCCATTAATACCGTCACGTTGTTCCTGCCACACTTTAAACTCCTGTATCAGTTGGTTTCCCTGTCAGCCAGCTGCAGGATTGTGTTATAAGTGAAATATATGAGCAGAACACACAGTGTGACGCTCTCTGATGTTTTCAAACAGATAGATGATGAAGAAAGGCATTAATACCAGAGAAGGAGAAATGTGCGTCCTGTTCTCAAAGAGACTCGTGATATCAGAACACAAACAACTGTTGATTAAACACGTCCTTTCAATCACAGAGAAGCAAATGGTGTGAGACAGTGAGTTTCTTGTGTTCTTACAGTAAATGATCCTCAAAGTGCATCGCTGAGTGTGATCTGAGCAATCACTTCTCAATTTGAAAGACTTCACTTAGTTTTATTGATTGGTTTGACTATGTTAACAATATTATAAACGTCTAGGAATGAGAAAGTATCATGAATTCAATTGACGACTGAGATGAGAAAAGAAGCAAGATACCTCACTCGTTAGTTATTTCCATCATCAGCTCCAGGAAAAAACTGTTAGAATACAAAAGTGTTTACTGAAAAAAATTCGAGTGAGCCATCTCAATTCCTTCTCATCTCTGTTGAGAGTTGCACTTCATGACCTGTTTGTCTCATCTGATCCTCTGATCTGCGTTTAGAGTTCTGAACTAATTAGAGGGAATAACGTCCGATACTGATCAGTGAGATCACTAAGTAATAAAAAGCCTAATGAAAAGCTGCCATGTGAAAACCAGTTTGCCCAAAGCTTTGAGTTTAACCTCTTTGTTTTTCACTGCACTCAAAAAGCACATTTCATGAAAGAAGCTCCTGTTGTCTAACTGGAGGCTTGAAGCTTTAATAATCAGCAAATACTAGTCATGTTCATAGTGTTTGGGCTTTTCCAAACATATCTGGAAGGGTTTAATTTGCCAAGTTTATTACAGGATAGGTTTTTTTTTTGACCACTAAGGTTAAATTACATATGTTATGTTAGTTTGAGTCAAGAGGACATTCTGTCAAACTAAAGCACGAGTGAACACAGAGGTGGTTTCATTCTGTTCAGCTTCCATCTCCTCGTTAACACTCGTCAAACAGATCTGATGAGTTCTGTCTCATTTCTCTCCTCCTTCACCAAGTCAAGTGGAAAGTGGTTCAGGAGTTAATGAGTAATCCTGTCGACACAAAGCAACAGAGACAGAAGTGAAATCATCACCTGAACCTCCTTGGACTCATTGAACTGATCCAGTGGCGTCCTGACTGACACGTGGTGACCAACAGATCTTCATCTCCATGAGGACAGGGGCTGGATCAGTTAGCGTCTTATCTGCCTCATGCAGGGAAGCCTGTTCACTAATAGATACAAAAGTTCAGTTGAGTTCTTCTTTGAACCTTTTGTCAATTTAGAAGACGAGTGTAAGAAAACAGAGCTTGTTCTCCAGGGCGAGTCAGAGAGTCAGACCCTGTCCTGCAGAAGGTCCAGAACATTCCACTTGTTCCCTGTTGCCACTTCACAAGGACTCTTCACATCCACTTGTTGTTTCTCTGACCACTGAAGTCCTCAGGGAGCTGGTTGGGTTGCACTGGTTTTCTCTTCCCATTAGAAACCAGAGAACGTTGGTGACTGGTCCTCAGGTTCCTGGTCTGCACTCATTCTTCACGCTGCTATTCATTTATATTCTGTCATTTGTTTTTTTTAATTTTCCTCAAATTTAAAACTGTATTTTGCTCTGTCTATTTCTACTATGACAATTCCCCAATGTCCTTTCTCTTGTCCTCACATGTGCCAACACAAATGCATCATGTTTTATTCCAGATTTTTCCTCCTTCCTAAGGGCTCGCTCCTTTCACCCAGTGGATTGATCTGTCTTGCTTTTCCTCTGTCTGTCTTTGAAGGGAACAGCAGCCATGGACTGAGGAAAAACGGCCTGGGTTTAGATTAATATCACAACTCAACAGGTGACCCTTGACCTCTCTCTCTTCCCCTCAGTCGATCTTTACTGCTTCATCCCTCGCTCTCAGAAGCCAGCGGTTCTCTTCTTTCTCTGGTTTTTTTCCTTCTGTAAACCTCTGCCTGTTGTAACATCTCTTCCTTCCTCTGAAGCACTGACATAGAGGAGCACAAAGACCCACATGGTCCATTTCCTAATCTCTTTTTCTCTTTGTAGTTTTCCGCTTATCTTTCCCGTTTGTTATTTCTGAATTATGAATCACTAGTTCCTCTCTTACTAACCCAGCTTCAGGACTCATGGCTCCTTCACAGTCTAACATCAAGGCTACTTCTTCTCTTTATCCAGCTTTCAGCCTTTTTTGTTACATTCTTCTTCATGTGTTGTGTTATAATGTACACATAAACACTAGAGCTGTAACGATTCTCGAACCAAAACCAAAAGGGAAACCGCGGTCCAGACGTCCACAGGTTCGGTTCAGGAAACACAAAGAGGAAAATGCAACACGTCTTTCTGCTCAACTCCCCACGTGCTGCAGGTGCAGCCGGTCGCCGGTCAAATGATTCCTCACTTTAATCCAATCACAGCCCGGCGTCATCCGAACCAACACAGAAGTGACCAGTGTCTCCAGTATCTCCAGTATCTCCAGTATCTCCAGTGTCTCCAGTGTCTCCAGTATTTCCAGTATTTCCAGTATCTCTAGTATCTCCAGTATCTCCAGTATCTCCAGTATCTCCAGTGTCTCCAGTGTCTCCAGTGTCTCCAGTATTTCCAGTATTTCCAGTATCTCTAGTATCTCCAGTATCTCCAGTATCTCCAGTAGGGTTGCAAAATTCCGGGAATTTTCAAAGTTGGAAACTTTCCATGGGAATATACGGGAATTAACGGGAATAAACTGGAAATGTTGTGGGTAATTTATACTAACTGTATTTACCTTGTCATATACAGACATAAATATAAACATTTTGTTGTGTCATAGGCTGATTTGAGCCCTGAGGAAACTTTGGGCACTTGACTATATGCTTCTGCATCGTTGTCTCATTCTTAACATAGGTCTTTGCACAGTATTTGCAAATGTACACAGCCTTTCCTTCTACATTGGATGAGGTGAAATGTCTCCACACATGAGAGAGTGCACGTGGCATTGTTCTGTAGAATAAGATGAGAAACAAGTTTGTAAAAAAACACTAATGCAATGCCAGAGATATAAATAGTTAGCCAAACAATTGGAATCGTCTGTAAACATATTTTACAATTGATGGATAAATGAATGGAAATAGTCTAGATGAACAGATGAACAATCCTCAATCAGCATGCTAATATATTTCCCCAGTAATATCATGGAAACTTACCTGACTAGTCCTTCACTCTACAGCAGGCCTCAATAGCCCTGCTGTAGAGTGAAGCATGCTGGGAGTTATCTGTGCATGTGATGGAAGAATGACCAGTGGAGGGTTGAAACTCAACGTTCCATACATCTTTAAAATAGAGTTTTGAATGATGTTTTTATTGCTCAGCGTTTAATTTGCATAGTTTTCTTTTTTTCAAAATTCCCGTGCTTAATATTCCCGTGGAAAGTTTCCGGAAAGTTTCCGGAAATTTACCGGAAACTTTCCACCCCTTTGCAACCCTAATCTCCAGTGTCTCCAGTGTCTCTAGTATCTCCAGTGTCTCCGGTATCTCCGGTATCTCCAGTGTCTCTAGTATCTCCGGTATCTCCAGTGTCTCTAGTATCTCCAGTGTCTCCAGGATCTCCAGTGTCTCCAGTATCTCCAGTATCTCCGGTATCTCCGGTATCTCCAGTGTCTCTAGTATCTCCGGTATCTCCAGTATCTCTGGTATCTCCGGTATCTCCAGTGTCTCTAGTATCTCTGGTATCTCCAGTATCTCTGGTATCTCCGGTATCTCCAGTGTCTCTAGTATCTCTGGTATCTCCGTTATCTCTGGTATCTCCAGTGTCTCCAGTATCTCCAGTGTCTCCAGTATCTCCGGTATCTCTGGTGTCTCCAGAGCAATGAGTGCAGAGGTCGGAGACTTTGACTGAAGTGCGTTGTCAGCAGTCAGAGTCGGGGGGGAATCAGGTGAACTGTTAATTCCTCATGGAGTTTCCCTGGAGCTTCCAGCCGGTTTATGACCAACTTGACCATCGACTTTCCCGTGATGGCCTGAACATCTTGTGTATATGAAGCCTGTTGTTATTGAAGCAGACGTTTCTCCTTCTGTTTCCTCTCCTGAGTTGTTGGTGAAGATCTGCGGTGAAAGCCGCTGCAGATTCTTTTTGTTGTCTCTGTTTTTCGTTGTTTGAAGTGGATTGAGCTGAGCTGTGTTGGACTTGTGAGGGAGATTGAAACAGACTTTATAAATATATATATACGGATTGAACTCTGGACGTTGGGACACACACACACACACACACACACACATCGTTTTATGTGAAGTGAAGTCCAACATGTTCTTTAGTACTTTTCAAGAACACCCCCCTGAAATAGAACCGAGGTCCGAACCGAACCGTGGACTGTGCTTATCGTTACAGCCCTAACAGTCCCGGCTCCAGGCCCAGTGCACAGCTGAGCTCTGACTACAGGATTGTCATTATCCTTTGTTTATGTTATTGAAAGGTCAAACACTGACTGTAAGTGGTTAGTTTCTTATATACACGCATGTTTTCGTAGTCACTGTCTTACTGAGGGTCAACTGGAGGCTGGTCCATCACATTACATCCAAGCTGCAGCCAACCGTCAGAAATACAAATGTGTGAATCTTTTGAGATAGTACATGTGTCTAGTTTTCACAGCTCTACAGACGCAGCCATACTGCATTTGATCACTGCTTGTTAATATATTAATATAATGCATTCGGTGCTTGACAGATTAACTTAACTAACATCTTTACAGGTTAACATTCAGCCTAGATTTAAATGCAAAGCTCGGTGAGACACATTCTAACTTACTTAGAGACGGAAAATTCA
>NC_083638.1:197500-200000 GCF_963576545.1 Limanda limanda | reverse complement strand
ACGTGGAAGTGCTCCAGACAGACCACCAGACAGACCCTCTCCATCCCAGACGGTTCTGTCCCAGGTGCCAGCTCCGCTACCGGACCTCTCTGAACTATCGCCTCCTTGTCTTTTCCGAGAAGCTCCTTCTCAAAAGAGAAGGACTGGTGATTCCAAGACTAATGTGAGAGCGGCCGAGTTTGAGTGAGCGATGAGGAGGCTTGAAGAGAAAGAGATGTTCCCACTGAGCAGAAGAGTTTACAGGAAGTTAAAGGAAGGAGAGGACAAAGGCTTGTGTATCTGGCATGAAGTCGACAGTGAAGAGGAAGAGAATGAGTCTCTTTGTAGCACGAGAAAAACAATGGTCTTCTTTTTAGTCCCCCCCCACTCTCCATCTCTGGGACTATTAACACGATGCCAGATGCCCAGCTGTTTATGAAACTCCACAGTAATTACAGAGTGAATTCCAGCTCTCTGGTTATTGTTCCAGACAGCTGGTGAATATGGAATATCCTCTAATGTATCTCCATTTCTTTCTATCTCTTCCTTTCTGCCTCTCTCCTCTCCCGTCCCAGCTGGTGTCAACGAGGCAGAGGTGGACGGCTCTGGAGATAGTAAGTTGTGTTTTTCTTTAGTAATGGAGAAATGGTTCTGTAAAACATATATTTAATAAAAATGCGTGTTCTCCTCTGCAGTCTTCTCCTTCCCGGCCCTGCATAACGAGGAGAATCTCATCGGCGTCAACAAGCCTCTTCCCAAGCAGCTGTGGGAGGCCAAGAAGGTGAGTCCTGCTGGTTTGTAGTTCTTCAGTGTCTCGGGTTCCTGTTCGTCCAAATAACCACTGTCAACATTTAGCCTCAGTGCAGACTAATGGGATTTGGGTTTGATGAGCCACTGATGATGGAAGAAATCATGGATATTGTGTCAAAGTAGATGAGAAAAGGAATAAGCAGAACGAAAGAAACCCCGTCTGTGTCTTCCTCTTCCGGTGATGAGGACATCCATCTTCCCAGGCATGGACATGAACTAGACGTTCCTTCTGGTCCGATGGCAGCAGCCCTCATCAGGCCTGGTGGGCCATGAGTCCTGATGGACCTGCTGCATCTTCACAGCTTCCTCCACAAACCAGTGGATTTATCCACAGTGCATCAGAGCACTTTACTGTAAACAGATGCTGGAAATTCTCGCTAAAATAATTTCCGATATTCACAAAAATAAAGGACAAAATGTTGATGTGTAGGTAGATGCAATGCGGCAAATGTGAGAATTCTGTCTCAAAACAGAATTGTTTTGAAATGTATCATCATTTCACCGACTGTAGTCAATGGGGAAAGTTCATCTTTAAACATCAGATTCTCCCTCATAGAGCAATCAGACTTTCTGCAAATACATTACAGACCTTTCTATACTGTCCAGAGGAGGAATGATCTAAATCTTGGCTTGATAACTGCAGTTTGACAGTGATTGCAGTCAGTCCTGCAGACTGTAGCAGGTGATACAGTATACTACTGTACTACTACTGCTAATACTGATGGGTCCACAGGACCAGGGTCAGATCCTGAGCTCAGCATGAAGTCCGGGATCAGCTGTGATCCGATCCACTGGGACACAGAACACAAAGGAAGGATTCAAGCTTCTGTTATTAATGTTATTTGTATCTTTCAAACGTGAAGTGTTTGTTTCTGTTTCAGGTCCAGTCTCTGAACTCAAGACCTAAATCCTGTGAAGTGCCTGGAATCAAGTAAGGTTCTATTTTCTACATTTAGATAAAGTTACACAGACGTGTCCCCCCCCCCACAGCTGGTAGGACGTGGGTCCACAGGCAGCAACTGTCCCAGAAACAATGACAGAGATGAGAAGCCACACATTGTCCAACAGGATGTGTGTGTTGCTCTACACCTTGAATCCTTTCAGAGTACCAGGGACTAACACTCCAACGACACAGGTTTCATGATTCAGAGACAAAACGTAGACTAACACAATTCTTTACATTTGTCCTCATGTTGCCAGAATCAGACACGAGTTACAGTTCATATCATTATTATCACACAGAAACAAAAGAGATGGAAAGATTTAAGATTCATAAAGAAGCCGACTCCTTGAAATAAAAGATTGAACAGAGACCAAAAGCCAAACTGTTTCCTTCCCTGAGTGAAACATATGAGCAGAACTGGAAATTGGAGAAATCCTTGAGGAATAAAAAGTGGATGGATGAAAACTGCAGAGGCTGGAACCAGTGGGTGAAGTCCCAGAAACCCCTAGTGGATGGAAAGTGTCATGGCAGCACATGAAGAGACATGTCCTTTAGTCCTGAGCATCTTGTTTCCTTCTTGGCAGCATCTTCCCGTCTCCGGAGCAGAACCCGGGTCTGTCCCACTACCAGGGCTCGTTGAACACGGGCGGCTCGCTGCCCGACCTCAGCAACCTGCACTTCCCCTCCCCCCTCTCCACGCCGCTGGACCCCGAGGACAACGGCGGGTACCACAACCTCAGCGGCGGCAGCAGCACCGGGAACCTGCCC
>NC_083638.1:185000-192500 GCF_963576545.1 Limanda limanda | reverse complement strand
TCTCTCTCTCTCTCTCTGTTCTCACCAGTTGGACCAGTTCAGTCTGCTGGAGAACGCCATGAGCTCCACCGCCGGGGGGCCGTACTTCGACCCCTCCTCCTCCTCCTCGCTCTACTACTCGCAGGCCGCCCTCTCCGGGCTGGGGGGGAGCCACGGCAGCCTGCACGAGCCCCCCCGCTCCAACATGCTGTACAGCACCTGCAGCGGGGGGCTGCCCAACATCATCCTGACCGGTGAGACCCCCACTGTGCAAGGCCCAGCTTCAAAATATATATATTATTATTGTTATATGTATAGTAATGTTGTAACATTACTATATATATTATATAATATATATATAATATATATATTATTATTGTTATATGTATAGTATTGTTGTAACATTACTATATATATTATATAATATATATATAATATATTTATTATTATTGTTATATGTATAGTAATGTTGTAACATTACTATATATATTATATAATATATATATAATAGATATATTATTATTGTTATATGTATAGTAATGTTGTAACATTACTATAGATATTATATAATATATATATAATATATATATTATTATTGTTATATGTATAGTAATGTTGTAACATTACTATATATATTATATAATATATATATAATAGATATATTATTATTGTTATATGTATAGTAATGTTGTAACATTACTATATATATTATATAATATATATATAATATATATATTATTATTGTTATATGTATAGTAATGTTGTAACATTAGCCTTATTTAGAATCAAAGGGATTAATGACACGCTGACCCTCTAACAACAAACCTATACGATCTGAAACCTTATTTGTCCAACTGAATTATGGGATAATATATAGAATAACGGACTTGACTCACAAGTTTCAATTATTAGTTTTTATTACCAAGAGGAGGAGCTGAACACGGCTCCTCCTCTTCATCACGGCTCCTCCTCTTCCTCCTGAGGTGTTTGTGTTCTTCCAGTTTCACGTTTAGTGAAGAGAGATTAATCCCACGGGTGTGAAAGACACTTTCAGAGTTTATGAGATTATGATAATTATTGTTAATGATGCTTCAGGAAGATGAATGTGTCGCTGGAGGAAGACGCTGCCTCAGGACACGTCCCTCATGTCTCGTCCCTCTCTGTCTCTCAGATGATTCCACTCTGTCCAAGGACATGAGCAGCGCCTTCTCCATGTTGCCTGACTGCTTCGACTCGGAGGGAGGCTTCCCATTGGAGGACGAGCTGCGCATCGAGCCGCTCAGCCTGGACGGACTGAGCATGCTCAGTGACCCCGACATGGTGCTGCCGGACCCGTCGGTGGAGGACAGCTTCCGCAGCGACCGACTCTGAGTGTCTGCTCGTTTACACACAGACACACACACACACACACACACACACACACACACACACACACACACACACACACACGGAAGTTACAGATCTGTTATGCATGACTCGGCCACTAAGATTCATTCAATGTGAAAGACCTGAACGACTCCGAGTCGAGTCTCCTCCAATCAGAGCGGCTCTGACCAGGGGGGGGAGGAGCTGAAAGTTTCGTCTGTTTCCTTTTCTCTCGTCACCGGCACACAGCCCCCTGAAGCCATGGCAACCTCATCGCCATGGCTACGCAGCATAGCAACCCCATGGCCGTGCTGCAGAGCAGCAGAAACAGGATTCACTTCTCTCCTGCGCTGTTCAGCAGGTGAAACATCTGGCAGCTTACGTTCTTCTTCAGGTGAAATCAAGTCCAGATGTGTAATGTAGAAATGAAGACTAAATGTTTTCCTTGAAATGTTAGCCATCTATAAATAGATATAAATACTTCTATACATACAAATATATATATTTATATATAAATATAACATTTCAGTCTAATCAGAACGTTTTTTTAAAAAAAGGGCAAACAAAGAAGAGATATGAATAAGTAAGTAAAGATTATTTTAAATTTCTAATTAGAAGATACAATTTTAAGATGCATTAAATAGATTCTATATTTTTGTGTGGAAGTTACAGACTTTAAAATCCACTTTGAGAAAGGAACTTTTTTTTTGTTTATAAAAAATTCTTATATGTACATTCATATGTTTTATTTGATATTTTGTATGATGCTTTTAAAGCTTGTGAGTAAGGGCCTGCGCTGTCACACTTCTTGTTCTTTCCTCGTGCCACACGTGACTCGTTCACAGAGAACACTGCCCCCATGTGGACATCGGACAACATGTAACATTGCACTTAACATCTTTTGCACTAATTGGTTCACGTTGTGTTGACTAATATTTTATACACCAGGTAAAAGTTTTGTTTACCTGAAAACCCAAAGAAGTCGACTGGAGCCGTGAAGAGAGAAAGTGAAAGTGTCCGACTCTTGACCCGGTCGCCAGCAGCAACATTCAGAGTGGAGGTGAAACTCCATGTTTTCTTCTGAGCTCAGTTTCCGGTGATTAGGTATCACCTGGGCCGTTTGGGGCATTGAGCGCCCCCTAGTGTCGATGCAGTCAGAGCGAATCCGATCGGAGGAAACGGATGTGGAGCAACGTGAATCTATGCAACTTGTTTTTTAATAAGAAGTGAAACCTGTTGAACGGGTCGGACATTATGCAGTGACGCGACTTTCAGGATCAAATTCATTATCAATCACAATATTGCATGTGTCCAGTGTCCACAGGAGCTGCTCTGCCACCTGCAGGTGGAGGAGAGTTACTGCAGCCCTGTCGGTTGGAGTGGTTTTACTCTGTATTGTCAGCAGGTGGCGCTGTGCGACTGTGTGAACGGCTTCTCTCTCTGTGGTGACATGAGAACAGGCCATTTTTCTTTTTGTATATTTCCTCTTCAGTTTGAGCTGTTGAAACATTTGAATCTGTTGTGATGGTTTCATGTGTTTATGATCTTTGTGTTACCTGCAGTCTAACGCCCTCTGCTGCCTTATTTTGTTCCGTGTCCACTTTTCATATTCCAGCAGTTACGACTATAATCACTTTAGCTTTAGCTCTGTTTGGTACTAACTTCCTGCCCACAGCTGTTTCCTGTCTGTTTTAGTTGCATATTAAAATGTACAGTTCTGTTATTTAAAGATTGTTTTGTCCACTTGTGTTACTACTTATTTTCTTTTATAATGTTAGTTTCTCTCTTCAAATCAAACGTTTTTCTCAGTTTGTATGTTCTAGTGATTTTCTTTCTGAGTCAATAGAATAAAACTCTTTAATGTGTCTGAAGGTTGTGTTGTCAGAGAATGCAGTGACACTTTGTGCCAGCAGATGGCAGAAGTGCAGTGATGACATTTTTAAGGCTTTTTTATTTAGTATTTTTCCAGCGGTTTTATTTTTAAAGATTCAAATCACGTGTAGGCAAGTGTGTTGTATTGAATGACTTTACTGTTGTTGTTTATTAGATACAGAAAATAAGACAAGTTTAACAAAAGTACCTCAACACTTGAATATGAACACCTGTGTATTATATTAATACAGAATATTAAAAGTAAAATGAGCATTGTAGCAACCAGGATTCAACGACTGGCATCTATCTATCTAAAAAAACTACTCACTGGTCACAGAATGTGATATTTTGTGATAAATTTCAATAACACATGAAATTCTCACATATTCCAACAACAAACTGGATCTAAAAGCAAACACATGCTTTACAGAACTGTTAATATAAAGCAGTAACTACTCTGCTAACGGCACAGGAATAAATAGAGTTAAGTAGGCAAACATGTTAATTGGAGGTCAGTGGTATAAATCCTACAGTTTTTGGTGGAGATACAACAAGTCACCATTCCCTGTGATTCACTAAATGCACCAGAGCACCTGGAGTCTGACTGCTCCACAGTCTCTGCAGCTGTTGCTCCTGGTTCCTCTCGTCCTCCTCGTCCAGGTGGAGCAGCTGAGCCAACTTCAGCTGCTCTACGAGAACCACAGAACAAGACCACATCAAACCGACTGGACACAGTTAATACTAAAGGCATGTTCAGAAGGAAGTGTTTGATTGTATGTTCAGAGCCTGCTCCTGCTGACACTGGGCGGCAGCAGAGGTTCGAGGTCACAGAGGTCGAGGTCACAGAGGTCGAGGTCGCAGTGGAGTCAGCTGAGGGGCCGCGATGAGCCCGACCTCAAATCAAAATTAACTTAAAGAACTACTCACGCTTTCAGAAAAAGTATGCACATTAGCATGTATTTGACAGCTGTGACGGCTCTGGGGTGGTGGGGGGAGTCGTAGCCCTCGAAGGCCTCCACGAAGGAGAGGTAGAACATCCTCCAGTCCTTCCCCTCGGCCGCTTGGAGGATCCCTGCGACAGAGAGAACACAGAACGGTCGTTATCATCCACAGCCACAACAAGTCAGAAAGTCCAAGTCAACAGAAACTGAGCAGCTGTGTGAGATTCTAATTTATGTTAAAACCTTTTGGTGAAGTGAAAAGCATCAATTGTGTAATAACCTTAAGATGATAGAAATGTTATTCTGCACACTGAGTTCAGGCTTATGTAGCGCCATCCAGTGGACATATCAAGCAACTGACGACAAGGATTATTTTTCAACAAACTATGCTATGTAAATGTTGCAGGTGAGAACAGTAGACCCGTCGGACCTGACTGCACGTCCAGCGCTGCCTTGAGGTGTGGAGGACAGCAGATGTCGATGGCGGTGTACCCGGCTGAGGTCAGGGCGCCCGGGCCCTGGGCAGGTTACTGAGAGCGTAGTACGTCTTACTTTGCAGCAGCTGAACCTCAACCATGAGAAATTTGTTACCCACCATTTTCAACTCCTTGAGCAACTTGGTGCCTGAGGAAGAGAAAGAAAACTCTTTATAAAACAGCTGGGGGGGATAAATGTGCAATTATATTAGCAGTTGTTGTTGATGTTTGCTACAAGTCCTGTTTCTAAAGGCCGGAGCATGCTTCTGCGTCGTCAGGGGCCCGCAGGCACGCAGCTGTGACGCAGGACTCGTTCTCATTCATGGTTTTCCAACCGTTGCGCGTGTTGCCATGCAATTCCCCGCAAGAACACTAGGCGGAGTAATGTTTTTTGTCGAAGTCAGCTCTTCTTCGTGTGTGGCACGAAGAAGAGCGATTTATTTACATCGCCACGGCGGCTCCTCAGAGCCTTTTTCTGGCGGAAAAATCCTCCGGTTAGTGACGGGTTCTACTAGTGGACATAGTGTCGGATCTCTTCTGCCAAGTGCTCTTCTATCTGGTCCATATTCGTTCTTCTAAATCTTCCGTGGTTTCGGCCGGTATTATCGGGCATGGAGGATGTAGTCAGCTGACCAATCACAGCCCTTGCGGGCGGGTGACGCTTGCGGGGGCTTTGCCGTCTAGTTAGAAAAATTGGCCGACGCACGTAAGCACGTAAGAAGGGCTACGATAGCACGTGAGGGGCCCAGCAGGGCTCTCGCGCTTCCGGGCCCGTGAAAACGCAGAAGCATGCTCCGGCCTTTAGAACTCACCAAGCACCAAGGCCTCCTGGAATCTGTTAGTGCCAAATGGTTTGCGATGAGCCGAGTCTAAAAGAAGAGAAGAAGCCGTTAGACGAGCAGAGTCGACGCTTCAGAGAGAAGCGATAAGGAAAGTTTGTTGATCCATGCAGACACAAGTTATGCTTGTTTTCCTATTTATTTATCTTTTAAACACATTTTTCCTGTAAATACAGAGATGGAAAAAACAAAATACAAATTTTTCATATTAACAATTATTTGATTTACTACTTTTGAAGAGGCATCAGCGTCTCTTGTTGTCACTTAGTGTAGTTTCATTCTCACGTGAATTGTTGAGACAATCCTCCAGAAGTGCCTCCGAGCTGAGAGCCGACTTCAACAAAAAACATTACTCCGCCTAGTGGTCTGGCGGTGAATTGCGTTGCAACACGCGCAACTGTGGGGGAACTATAAACCAAAACGAGTCCGTAGAAGCCGCGTGCGTGCGTGCGTAACAACCGACTATAAATCGGCCTTTAGGGCGGGGCCTTGCTCAGTTCGTGTAGTGACCTTATAGGGAGGTTCCTGCTGCCACCTTGTGGTGATGACATCATTTACAGTCAGTCTGTGCAGCACTGATCCTGGTATCAAGGTTCCGCCCAAACCTCCTAGTTAAAACCAAACTAATCAGAATAAGAACTAAAGTTTAATGTTTTTCTATCATTTCAATCATCATGTTACTGACCCGCTTTCTTCGTCTGTGACCTCTGACCCTCAAACGCCAAACACACCCTGAACGCTAGTTCCTGTGTCGGTAGCACGACTCAGCGTTTATCTGTTGTTATTGCTGCTCTTGAAAGAACAATTCGACTTTTGCACAATTCTTCCAGTGAAGTTTGTTTTGTCGTGTTTCTGTTGCTGGTTTTAACCATTAGTTCATTTCTCTGAGGTCTCTGAGCTTGTTCCAGCAGGTAGACAGATCCCTCACCCTCAGTCCATCATTACTGTGTGTGTGTGTGTGTGTGTGTGTGTGTGTGTGTGTGTGTGTGTGTGTGTGTGTGTGTGTGTGTGTGTGTGTGTGTGTGTGTGTCTGTGTGTGTGTGTGTCTGTGTGTGTGTGTGGTCGTACTAGGTTTCATTCAGCAGCTCAGTGTCTAACCTCAGACGTGTTTCATCCTGTGAGTCGACCTGTTGCTCTGCTGCAGAAACAGTTTCCACCTGATGAGTTTGTGGAGGATTAAAGTTTCATCAGATCTTCTTCAGAGTTTCTTCTGTCGTGTGTGTGAACTCTGAGAATCAGAGAATCTGTGGAACTGTCGTTCTCACTCTCCTGCTTCTCGTTTGTGTTCTTTGAGTCCACTGGTGGAACTGGCTTCCTGCACAGAGAACCTTGTCGTGTGGCTGAAGATCCCGGAGATGAACTCTGTTGGTTTCTGCTTAAAGTTTCTCTGGAGTTCAGACTCAGCTGGTCACATGTTTCTGTCCCAACCCATCGGACAGAAAGTGAACCTGAACCCAAACTGCTGAGCTGCTTTGTGTTTTAGATCCACCAACACATCATTTCATCATATCATTTTCGTCCAAACAGATCCAAACCGGACCCAACAGGTCCCAACAGAACCCTACAGGTCCCAACAGAACCCATCAGGTCCCAACAGAATAGAGCAGAATCCAACAGAACCCAACAGGTCCCAACAGAACCCTACAGAACCCAGCAGGTCCCACAGGACCCAGCATAATCCAACAGAACCCAACAGGTCCCTACAGAACCCAGCAGGTCCCACAAGACCCAGCATAATCCAACAGAACCCAGCAGGTCTCACAGGGCCCAGCAGGTCCCACAAGACCCAGCATAATCCAACAGAACCCAGCAGGTCTCACAGGGCCCACCAGAATCCAACAGAACCCAACAGGTCCCAAGAGAACCCAATAGGACCCAACATGTCCCAACAGGACCCAACATAATCCAACGGGACCCAACAGATCCAAACAGGACCCAACAGGACCCAACTAATCCCAACAGAACCCAACCAATCCAAACAGAACCCAACCAATCCAAACAGAACCCAACAGGTCCCAACAGAACCCT
>NC_083638.1:137500-177500 GCF_963576545.1 Limanda limanda | reverse complement strand
GAGCGTCGGGGGGGAATGTTCCAGGACACGTTTGTGAGTTCAGTCACTTTTCAGACTTTGTTTCCACAATCTGCAAAATATCATTATGTCAATTCTTATTATTATTATATTAGTTGTTGTTTTTCAAACAGAAGAAACTGATGAGACAACTCGACAGATGTTTAGATCAACTGTAAAAATTACAAATGATTTCATCCTTTGATTAATTTAGTATTTACAACAACAAATAGAAAAAACTGTTGTGTAGTGTTTGTGTAACAAAAAGTTTATTGTAGTGTTTGTGTAACAATAAGTGTAGTGTAGTGTTTGTGTAACAATAAATGTAGTGTAGTGTTTGTGTAACAATAAGTGTAGTGTAGTGTTGTTTGTGAAATAAAAGGTGTAGTGTAGTGTTGTTTGTGTAACAATAAGTGTATTGTTGTGGTTGTGAAATAATAAGTGCAGTGTAGTGTAGTGTTGTGGATGTGTAACATTAAGTGTAGTGTTGTTAAGTGTTTGTGTAACAATAGGTGTATTGTTTTGTTGTGGTTGTGTAATAATAAGTGTAGTGTGGTGTAGTGTTGTGGTTGTGTAACAAAAGGTGTAGTGTAGTATAGTTTGTGTTACAGTAAGTATAGTTTTGTTTGTGTAACAATAAGGTTATTGTTGTGTTGGGGATGTGTAACAATAATCTATCTGGATTTATCTTCAAATAATATTTAGTTTCTGTTTATAATTTTGTTTTACAGCAGCAGTAGCTGGTTATTACTTTAGAACAAACTGAAGTACAACAACACAACAACAACGACAACACAATAACGACACATTCTCACATGTAAATGTTTTTTTATTCACACGGGTTTCTTTTATTTGTTGAACATGGAAGGAATGTGCTTTTATTAAAGCTGGTTATTAATCAGGCTTCACTTTGAAGAGATATTGGTACGTCCCACTCCTCCCATTGGCCGTCTGGTCAAAGCTCCGCCCCCAGAGCTGACTCACAGCTGCTCCTCGTCTGTGATTGGCTAACGCCTTCATGTCTGTGCGTCTGTCCCTGCGATGACTCATGGTCATGTAGAGTGAGGCAGGGACACGATTGGTCGGTTAGGGGCAGGTACGCTGACCAATAGTTTGCTGTGTTTATCACAACGTTCAGTCATCGGCTTCTTTTCATTTCTTTCAGAAAACTTAAAGAACGACTTATTGATGCTTTCAGGACGAGAGGAGGATTTCATCCCAGATAAAAAGAAACAAACCTTTAATATGAGGCAAGTTGCTCACATGTTGATACTTTACATTAATGTAAAATGTGGTTTTCTGCGTTTTTTTGTTTAATTTCTGCCTGTTTATTTTCTCAATATTTAGTTTTTAGTTTAAACAGGAAATCTGCATTTATGGTGCAGACATAATTTGTTAATGCAGAACTGAGCTGTGGTGGATTCACTCTGTTTGAAATGTTACAGTTGGTCAGAAGTTTAAGATTTAAAACTGAGGAGTTAAAGGTTTGTGTGAAAAAGAGAGAGATGGAGTCTTTCTCTCTCCTGGTGTCGGCGGGTCAGCGTGACCGGTCCTCGGATGTGAATTCCCCTTGTAAGGACAGGAGCTCAGGGCTCGGGGGGGCAGATCTGAGGCGGCTAATTGGCCGGGACAGCTCCTGACCTGGGACCGAGCCAGAGGCAGGAAGCTGTGGAGCAGATCGGACGGAGAGAGAGAGAGAGAGATCACAGAGAGGAGGAGGACGGAGAGAGCGATCACAGAGAGGAGGAGGACGGAGAGAGAGAGAGAGATCACAGAGAGATGGAGGACAGAGAGAGAGAGAGAGAGAGAGAGATCACAGAGAGGAGAAGGACGGAGAGAGAGAGAGATCACAGAGAGGAGGAGGACGGAGAGAGAGATCACAGAGAGGAGGAGGACGTGAGATGATGAGATATCAGGGAAAAGGAAACAGAAGCCTTAAGTTGGTGAAACTCCTCAGATTCCTCACGTTGTCATTAGGAAGGTTCCAATGAAACCGTCACACAAACTGGAACATGTGACAGCCGGGTGGGGCCAGGACGCAGAATCAAAGAGAATCAAAGAGAATCAAAGAGATCAAAGAGACGTGTTTCCAAGAAGCTTCTCAGAAGAAGCACTTATCCCTGGATGAGTCAGAATCTGTTCCTTCAGAGACGAGCTTTTAACAAACAGGTTTCATCAGCTCAGCAGTGATGGTAACACAACTCTCTGCTTTACTTCGGACACAACATGATGCTGCTGGATTCTAAATATAAACTCACTGTTGCTGAGGTTTAATGTTTCATCAGGAAAGTCACAACCTGACGTTATTTCTCCTAATTGATATCCAACCTGGGATCTGGGAGCTAATTCCTTTTATATTTAATATGATGTTTGGATACAAAGCCTGTGATCCGTGAGACCTCGGCTGTGTGGAGTCTTTTCTTTCTTCCTGTCAGACACCTCTGCTGCTTGTGTGTCTGTGTGTCTGTGTGCACGTCATGTGGAGGGTGATGTCACCAGCGACTGATGTGGTTGTTTGTCTCCGTGTCTCCAGGAAACCGACCCGCCTCCAGGCCCTGACCTTCGTCCTGCTGCTGCTCGCTCCCGTCTGTGACTCCTCCCCCCAGAGCGTAAGTCCACACAGACAGAGACCAATCCGCTGGAGGTCAGAACCTTCAGCTGCTTCCAGCCTCACTTCATCATTTCAATGAACATGTCCTGGTCCTAGAGACCTGTTCTATATGTGGGTCACATGTCCTGGTCCTAGAGACTTGTTCTATATGTGGGTCACATGTCCTGGTCCTAGAGACCTGTTCTATATGTGGGTCACATGTCCTGGTCCTAGAGACCTGTTCTATATGTGGGTCACATGTCCTGGTCCTAGAGACTTGTTCTATATGTGGGTCACATGTCCTGGTCCTAGAGACTTGTTCTATATGTGGGTCACATGTCCTGGTCCTAGAGACCTGTTCTATATGTGGGTCACATGTCCTGGTCCTACAGACCTGTTCTCTATGTGGGTCACATGTCCTGGTCCTAGAGACCTGTTCTATATGTGGGTCACATGTCCTGGTCCTAGAGACCTGTTCTCTATGTGGGTCACATGTCCTGGTCCTAGAGACTTGTTCTCTATGTGGGTCACATGTCCTGGTCCTAGAGACCTGTTCTATATGTGAGTCACATGTCCTGGTCCTAGAGACCTGTTCTCTATGTGGGTCACATGTCCTGGTCCTAGAGACCTGTTCTATATGTGAGTCACATGTCCTGGTGATAGAGACTTGTTCTCTATGTGGGTCACATGTCCTGGTCCTAGAGACTTGTTCTCTATGTGGGTCACATGTCCTGGTCCTAGAGACTTGTTCTCTATGTGGGTCACATGTCCTGGTCCTAGAGACTTGTTCTCTATGTGGGTCACATGTCCTGGTCCTACAGACCTGTTCTATATGTGAATCACATGTCCTGGTCCTAGAGACCTGTTCTGTATGTGGGTCACATGTCCTGGTCCTAGAGACCTGTTCTATATGTGGGTCACATGTCCTGGTCCTAGAGACTTGTTCTCTATGTGGGTCACATGTCCTGGTCCTAGAGACTTGTTCTGTATGTGGGTCACATGTCCTGGTCCTAGAGACCTGTTCTGTATGTGGGTTACATGTCCTGGTCCTAGAGACCTGTTCTATATGTGGGTCACATGTCCTGGTCCTAGAGACCTGTTCTATATGTGAGTCACATGTCCTGGTCCTAGAGACCTGTTCTATATGTGGGTCACATGTCCTGGTCCTAGAGACCTGTTCTATATGTGGGTCACATGTCCTGGTCCTAGAGACCTGTTCTATATGTGAGTCACATGTCCTGGTCCTAGAGACTTGTTCTGTATGTGGGTCACATGTCCTGGTCCTAGAGACCTGTTCTGTATGTGGGTCACATGTCCTGGTCCTAGAGACCTGTTCTGTATGTGGATCACATGTCCTGGTCCTAGAGACCTGTTCTGTATGTGGGTCACATGTCCTGGTCCTAGAGACGTGTTCTGTATGTGGATCACATGTCCTGGTCCTAGAGACCTGTTCTCTATGTGGGTCACATGTCCTGGTCCTAGAGCCTTGTTCTGTATGTGGGTCACATGTCCTGGTCCTAGAGACCTGTTCTCTATGTGGGTCACATGTCCTGGTCCTAGAGACCTGTTCTGTATGTGGATCACATGTCCTGGTCCTAGAGACCTGTTCTGTATGTGGGTCACATGTCCTGGTCCTAGAGACCTGTTCTGTATGTGGGTCACATGTCCTGGTCCTAGAGACCTGTTCTGTATGTGGGTCACATGTCCTGGTCCTAGAGACTTGTTCTGTATGTGGGTCACATGTCCTGGTCCTAGAGACCTGTTCTCTATGTGGGTCACATGTCCTGGTCCTAGAGACCTGTTCTGTATGTGGATCACATGTCCTGGTCCTAGAGACCTGTTCTGTATGTGGGTCACATGTCCTGGTCCTAGAGACCTGTTCTGTATGTGGGTCACATGTCCTGGTCCTAGAGACCTGTTCTGTATGTGGGTCACATGTCCTGGTCCTAGAGACTTGTTCTGTATGTGGGTCACATGTCCTGGTCCTAGAGACCTGTTCTCTATGTGGGTCACATGTCCTGGTCCTAGAGACCTGTTCTGTATGTGGATCACATGTCCTGGTCCTAGAGACCTGTTCTGTATGTGGGTCACATGTCCTGGTCCTGACTCAGGCTCCTCCCAGTGGAGCTGGGTCGTCCAGACCTCCATGTCCTTGAGACGTTCCTGGAGACTCAGTGATTAGCTTCCTCAGGCTTCACATGAACCTCTGGGTGTGGTGTCTGATCTGAGACCACCTTCTCCAGCCTGGATCTTCTCTTCTTCTCACGAGTCACAGACTAAACCATTAAATGTTGTGATTCAGATAAACGGCCTCAGCTCTGAAGGAAGTGAACCAATCACAGCTCTCGGAGCTCCGCGGCCAGGGAGCGAGCTGATTGGCTGGTTCGCTGTGGCAGCTGTTTGTCTTCTGTCCTTGGTCTGATTGCTGCCACAGTTCCCCCCCGACGTCCTTCAGGAGACACCTTCTCAACCTTCTCCTGTGATCAATAGACACAGGTTCAACCCCGGCCCTCAGAACAGCGCCCCCTGGCTGCATCCTGAGAAAAAGTGATGTTGACCAATGAAATTATTATTATTATTATTATTATTATTATTATTATTATTATTATTATTATTATTATTATTATTATTATTATTATTATTATTATTATTATAACAAAAGTAAAGCTCCAGACTACAAGCTGTGTTGAGGGTTCCGTTCACAGGATGTCTGTTCATATCTAAATGTTTGAAACACTTCCTGGTCATGTGAGGGGGGGATTTAAAGGTCAAAGGTCACTGTCATTAATCTTGAATTCCAGCCCCCCCATCCCCAACTGTTATCAATGCTAATGTGAGTGGCCCCAACACTAATGAGGGCGACCTCAGGTGACCCCAGCACGGACGTGTGGGTTTGTGTGTGTGTGTGTGTGTGTGTGTGTGTACACGTGTTTATCTGTGTGTGTGTTTCTGTGTGTGTGTGTGTGTGTGTGTGTGTGTGTGTATCTGTGAGTGTGTGCGTGTGTGTATCTATGTGTGTGTGTGTACATGTGTGTATCTGTGTGTGTGTGTACGCGTGTACGTGTGTGTATCTGTGTGTGTGTGTGTGTGTGTATCTGTGAGTGTGTGCGTGTGTGTATCTATGTGTGTGTGTGTGTGTATCTATGTGTGTGTGTGTGTACATGTGTGTATCTGTGTGTGTGTTTCTATGTGTGTGTGTGTACGCGTGTACGTGTGTGTATCTGTGTATGTGTGAACATGTGTGTATCTGAGTGGATGTTTCTGTGTGTACGTGTGTGTGTGTGTTTATCCTCCGGGGTAAAGCCTCTGGAATGTGTTTGAGATTCTTTAATCATCTTTAATCACTTTTATTGTTCAGCTGATGATTCACAAGGTTTTATTGCATCTGATTCGTGACATCACTTCCATATGTGATGATAATAGTAAAATTAATTGTGTATAAAACTTTGATTTACAACATCAGCACCAGATCAAACAAATCAGCTCCATTGATCCGAGTTTTGTTGGAGTTCAGGTCGATGATGTGAAGAGTCTTGTGTGTGTGCGTGTGCGTGTGTGTATCTGTGAGTGTGTGTATGTTTGTGTGTGGGTGTGGTCTTATTCCAGTCTTGTGATTCGCTGGCGACTTGTTGTCATCTCTCAGCTGACGTCTCATTGGCTGCAGCCGCCTGTGACCCTGAGAGATGATGGATTCATGTTGTGTTACTGAGTGTTCAGTGTTTTTCTTGCTTTCTTTATTAGTAAAATACAGTTCAGGAGAATTTGAAGTCATTTGAATTCTTGTGTGGAATTTTGAATTTTGATGAACTTTATTTCTGTGTTATTTTAGTTGAGAAAAGTTTCTCTGACAAGATGATTTTCTTTAAAGAGGCTTTATCAGCTGGTGTCTCAGTAACGATCATGAAGTTGTGTTTGTCTCTGCTTCAGTCGTCCTGGCTCTCTGCGGGGGGGCCGTCCGAGTGGGCGGCGTGGAGCGGCTGGTCGGTCTGCTCACGCAGCTGTGGGGGCGGAGCCTCTGTGAGGACACGCACCTGCATCACCAGGTAAAGAACATCCTGTCCCGCAGGTTGACCACATGACAAACGTTTTCTTTCCTTCTTGTTTCCACTGTTTCCATCAGTCGTGTTGTCCGATGTCATGCTTCTTCAGCTGAGCTTCATGGGCTGAAGACATTTTATGATTTATTCAATAATTGACATGTGTCTTTTGTCAGCTGCCTCCTCCACGTCCTCATTGTAGTGTTTATGGCTGTTAAACTAAGTGTTGCTTCAGTTAACGATTGTTAGTCAAATCACTGCTTCATTCCATGTTCGACCTGATTCATCAGATAATTTGGTTCAAAGTGATAAAAATGAACATTTACGGTACAAACGGCTAATTACACTGCACACTGTTTTAATGAAGGAGTCTGAAACTCATATTTAAATGTTTAGAATCTGTATTTACTCTGTGACAGAACCAACACACATATAATCATATAGTCTCTGTTCTCTCTGCTGACTCAGGAACCCGGGAGGTGGAACATGTGCAGGAGAACCCAGACAATACAAGATCTGCAACTCCAAGGTCAGCACCACCTTCATGTCTCTCTATACACAATGTTTGTATTTCCTTTGTGGTCATGTGTCACGTGTGTATCTGTGTGTGTGTGTGTGTGTGTGTGTGTGTGTGTGTGTGTGTGTGTGTGTGTGTGTGTGTGTAGGAGTGTGCTTCTGGCTCGGAGGACTTCAGAGAGATGCAGTGCGCTGCCTTCAACGATCGACCCCTAGTGGCTGGAAACACCTTCAGGTGGACCACGTTTCACGGAGGTGAGAGAGATCAAGTCTGAACCTGGAGCAAGAGTTCCAGGTTCCAGGTTTCCTGGTTTCCTGGTTTACTGGTTTACAGGTTTACTGGTTTACTGGTTTCCATGGTTCCTGGTTTCCTGGTTTCCTGGTTTCCTGGTTTCCTGGTTTCCTGGTTTCCTGGTTTACTGGTTTCCATGGTTCCAGGTGTCCTGGTTTCCTGGTTTACTGGTTTACTGGTTTCCATGGTTCCAGGTTTCCTGGTTTCCTGGTTTACTGGTTTCCTGGTTTCCTGGTTTCCTGGTTTCCTGGTTTACTGGTTTCCTGGTTTACTGGTTTACTGGTTTACTGGTTTACTGGTTTACTGGTTTACTGGTTTACTGGTTTCCTGGTTTCCTGGTTTCCAGGTTTCCTGGTTTACTGGTTTCCTGGTTTACTGGTTTACTGGTTTCCTGGTTTCCTGGTTTCCAGGTTTCCTGGTTTCCTGGTTTCCTGGTTTCCTGGTTTCCAGGTTTCCTGGTTTACTGGTTTACTGGTTTACTGGCTTCCATGGTTCCATGGTTCCAGGTTTCCTGGTTTCCTGGTTTACTGGTTTACTGGTTTCCATGGTTCCAGGTTTCCTGGTTTCCTGGTTTACTGGTTTCCTGGTTTCCTGGTTTCCTGGTTTCCTGGTTTCCTGGTTTACTGGTTTCCTGGTTTACTGGTTTACTGGTTTACTGGTTTACTGGTTTACTGGTTTACTGGTTTCCTGGTTTCCTGGTTTCCAGGTTTCCTGGTTTACTGGTTTCCTGGTTTACTGGTTTACTGGTTTCCTGGTTTCCTGGTTTCCAGGTTTCCTGGTTTCCTGGTTTCCTGGTTTCCTGGTTTCCAGGTTTCCTGGTTTACTGGTTTACTGGTTTACTGGCTTCCATGGTTCCATGGTTCCAGGTTTCCTGGTTTCCTGGTTTCCAGGTTTCCTGGTTTACTGGTTTCCTGGTTTCCTGGTTTCCAGGTTTCCTGGTTTACTGGTTTCCTGGTTTACTGGTTTACTGGTTTCCTGGTTTCCTGGTTTCCAGGTTTCCTGGTTTCCAGGTTTCCTGGTTTACTGGTTTACTGGTTTACTGGCTTCCATGGTTCCATGGTTCCAGGTTTCCAGGTTTCCTGGTTTCCTGGTTTCCAGGTTTCCTGGTTTACTGGTTTCCTGGTTTCCAGGTTTCCTGGTTTACTGGTTTACTGGTTTCCATGGTTCCAGGTTTCCTGGTTTCCTGGTTTCCTGGTTTACTGGTTTCCTGGTTTCCAGGTTTCCTGGTTTCCTGGTTTACTGGTTTCCTGGTTTCCTGGTTTCCATGGCTCCAGGTTTCCTGCAGTGGAAGCAGAGAAATGTGATCAGAGTTAATAGTAGGATGCAGTATTTATATTGTTTTATATTGTTATTTTAAAGTCGTGACAGAAATCTTGAGATAACGACTTCAGAATCAGAATCAGAATTCTTTTATTTGCCAGGTTTGTTGCACATACAGGAAATTGCCTTGGTGTCATTGGTGCACTACTTTTGAACATAAAACAACAATATAAAAAACAACAATATATAAGAAATAGAATAAAATAAAATAGAATAAAATAAAATAAAATAAAGTATATATACATATATACAGTAACCTGAGACCTGAGACTCAGATCAAGTGACATCGTAACAGACCAGATTCCACAGCCTGAATAATTCTAACGAAACAAGTCACTAGACGTGTCATTTTATTTTATGATTGTATGAAAAATACCTGTCTCAAATTCTAAACTATTTACACATAGATGTAAAATATGCAGGTGTTTACGCTAACATACGACGCATCACATGTGATTACATTAGATGTATTATCATAACATATTATCCTGTAATGAATATTCTTCCTAATGAACCCCCCCCCCCCGGTCAGGCTCCGACCCCTGTGAACTCAGCTGCTTGGCTCTGGGTCACAAGTTCTACTACAACTTCGGACGAGTTCTGGACGGGACGTCCTGCAGCTCGGAGCCGGGACAGCTGTGTGTGAACGGACGCTGCCTGGTGAGTGGAAGCTCATCTACACACAAGTCATCATCATCATGGTGGGCCTGGACTGAGGACACACTGCCCCCCCACACGGACTGACACCGACTGTTTATTTCATGTTTTTAATATTCAAACCAAATTGAACATAACTCCACACTGAACTTTCTTATTAACAGACAGAAATGTGAAGCTGATGAAATGAACGGTTCATGAGAAATGACACAAAGGATTTTTAGATGAAGCTGTTTGTTTTACAGAAACCTGGCTGTGACTCCATCTTCGGCTCCAAGCAGCAGGAGGACGCCTGCATGGTGTGCGGAGGACAAAACACCACCTGCCTGCACCACAAGAGTGTGTATCAGAACAAAGGTCTGGAGGCAGGTAGGATACACACTCACACACAGACACACACACGCGTACACACACATTCACACACAGACACACTCACTCAGACCAACATGATCTGGGATTCGTCCAGTTTCTGTTTCCCCCTCAAGCGTCTTTAGGTCATTAAGGATTAGTCAGGAGCTGATTGCTCTCAGAGGAAGTGAACAGTCACCATGGCAACGTGTGTGATAAACACAAGTGTTGCCGTCCAGGGAGGAAGTCGGTTAATGATGTGTTCTCCAAAATTACACTCATTACGATTTCAGGAAGGAGGAAGAACTCCTCAGGCCACAAGTGAACTGAAGCTCGGAGGTAGAATAAGATATAATCAGAATAAAGGATCATACCCCTGCTGAATCCATGTGACTCATCTTTCTTTGGAATTTCTCAGTTTAACTAGAGACACAGCAACAAGTGAGGTGTTTTTTCACTTTCCATTTTTTTATTTTTTTAGGTAAAGATTCACAAAGCAGCAGCATTATGTCATCTACAACCATAGACGACTGTAGCTATGTATTTGAATATTAAGATAAATAACATATCTCCCTTCTTGAGTCTGAAATGATCAGGGGGAGGAGCCGCAACAGCGAGATTCTGTTGCTCTCAACCAATCCTGAGTCAGTCTCAGCTGTCAATCATGCCCTCTCAGTTTTTATATCATCAAATAACTGATTCAAACCAAACTGATCAGAAACATGAACAAACATCAGTGAGATAAGAACGACCTGAAATGAAAGAAAGAAAATCTGTTGTCGGGACAGAAATACATTTTCGATCCTGTTTTAGGATTTGCTAGAATTTATCAGTTCATGCAAAACATAAACAAACATCTGGGAGTGGTTCTGTAACAGAAGCTCAGAAGGAGCGAGAACAACACAGGCTGATGAGAGTCTTTAGGAACAATAGTTATGTTCGGGCGCCTCAGCAGCTTTTCTCTATCGCTGCGTTTCTCCACAAAGAAAAAACTGGTGGAGGGCGGTGGAACAAGATGGTTGCTCACAAGGTCATTGGGCCTCAAGGTCACATCTGTCTGAAGCTCCTCAGCTCTACATCCTCATAGAGTTGAAGCTCCACAGATCAAACTTCTGCATAGTTTCTGAAAGAGAGGAATGAAAAAATACTGAAAGTAGAACGTGATGAGCTCATGCCACAGCTGATATTCACTACATAACAGCAGGAGAACCATAGAACATCAGGGGTACATAGAACATCAGGGGTACATAGAACATCAGGGGTACATAGAACATCAGGAGTACATAGAACATCAGGGGTACCATAGAACATCAGGGGTACATAGAACATCAGGGGTACCATAGAACATCAGGGGTACCGTAGAACATCAGTGGTACATAGAACATCAGGGGTACATAGAACATCAGGAGTACATAGAACATCAGGGGTACCATAGAACATCAGGGGTACATAGAACATCAGGGGTACATAGAACATCAGGGGTACATAGAACATAAGGGGTACCATAGAACATCAGGAGTACATAGAACATCAGGAGTACATAGAACATCAGGGGTACATAGAACATCAGGAGTACATAGAACATCAGGGGTACCATAGAACATCAGGGGTACCATAGAACATCAGGAGTACATAGAACATAAGGGGTACCGTAGAACATCAGGGGTACCATAGAACATCAGGAGTACATAGAACATCAGGGGTACCATAGAACATCAGGAGTACATAGAACATCAGGGGTACATAGAACATCAGGGGTACCATAGAACATCAGGAGTACATAGAACATAAGGGGTACATAGAACATCAGGGGTACCGTAGAACATCAGGGGTACATAGAACATCAGGGGTAGATTGAACATCAGGGGTACATAGAACATCAGGGGTACATTGAACATCAGGGGTACATAGAACATCAGGGGTACATTGAACATCAGGGGTACATAGAACATCAGGAGTACATAGAACATCAGGGGTACCGTAGAACATCAGGGGTACATAGAACATCAGGGGTACATTGAACATCAGGGGTACATAGAACATCAGGGGTACATAGAACATCAGGGGTACCGTAGAACAGCAGGAGAACTGGACGGTTCTCCTGGATATTTATTATCGAGCGGGTAATGTTAATGTTTGAGAAGATGATTGAATTTGCTGTTTGAAGTTGAATCCTCAATATAAATGAGTTTGAATGTTCTTGAGTTCTGAGGCTTTTCTTCTGTCTGCCTCGTTTACATTTTTTGTCGTGTTCCTGGTCATGAAATTATAAAATAAAAGCCAGGTTCTAACTGAATGTCTCTGTGGAGCAGACGGAGCTTTGGGATACAACGAGGTGGCCATGATCCCGGCTGGAGCCACTCACATCCGAGTCACTGATGACAGCAGGAACTATCTGGGTAAGAGCTTCTCCAGGTAAAGAGAGTTACTCCTTAGAACCATAGAACCAAAGTTATTATTTCTAATGTTACTTCCACAAAGTCATGATGTCACATGACCTTAGTAGCTCGTCTGACACGCCCCCTATTTAAACCAGGTTATTTGAGAGCAGAGGCCAACATTTCCCACGCTGACCAATCACAACAGATAACAGCATGAAAAGATTTTCAATAACACAAATATCTTATATTTATTGTAATGATTATAATCACATACGAGCAGAATCCTGAGACGTTCTGCTACTTCTCCCCGGAGACACGAGGGACTCTGTCCCGTTTGGTCTCTGGACCTGCTACATGTTCTCCAGTCAACAACCAAGGGCATCTATTCTCATCCCTGTTTACGAGACCAAAATAAACCTCGAGGTCTTGACCACAGCGCGGAGCAGGTGAAGGTTGATTCCATGGTCTGAGCCCTGAGGGGAGACAGCTGCCACACATGGCTGACATACCTTCAGCCTTCACCCACTGATACAGAGACTTTGTTGTTGGTGTTTGGTCGTTAGAAAAACCCTAGACTCACTTATCGACAGTGAATAACAGCGAACTTTTCCTTCTTTCCTTTCTCCCATCACCTTCTCCTCTCGTCCAGCCCTCCAGAATGGTCGCTCCCAATTTGTTATCAATGGTAACTGGAAGATCAGTGTTCCAGGTGAGTACACCGTAGCTGGGACCAAGCTGCTGTACCGACGCTCTGCAGACACCTGGGAGAGCTTTGAGGTGCCAGGACCGACCCAGGAAGACCTTCATCTGATGGTGAGAGACCCCTGATAGAACCGTAAGATGGTAGTGTGGTCATCATCTTATCTGAGGACCTGGAGATGCTGTATCTTAACTAAACCCATCCAGCTAGCTAGCTTTCTTAATCTCTACAGTGCAATGCAACCTGGGATAGGTTGGCTCTAGAAGAATCTACCCATGGATCCTATGTTGCTCAGTAATGGAAGTTCAGGTTTGAAGGAGCATTGGGGGAGTTTTACTCTCTCATTTGTTTGGTCTTGACCTTCTATGAGATTATGATTGGTGCTATACAAATAGAATAGAATAGAATTAAATTGAAATGGGACAGCCTAGTCACAATCCGTCTATAAATGCATCCTAGAAAGGATGCAGCCACTGAATGTAGGATACATTTTATAAATCCTTCACAGAACATTCCAACCCAGGCCACTCTAGATGTTTCCATGTTGTCCTTGAGCGCAGGTGCTGGCAACAGACAGAAACTCAGGCATCGAGTACGAGTACTGGCTTCCATCAGACCAGTTTGCCCTTTACCATGGGAGGAGGAGTCCACTGCGTCAGCCTCACCACACTGCCAGCTACTGGGATCAACCCACCAGCACCCGGCCTCCTCCAGTCACCACCAAACCACACTGGTGTAAGACCTTCATCTTCTCCATAGAGAGAAAGAATCCAAGTGAATCTATTTACACAGAGTTGTTTAGGTTCCATTTTCACCACAACACAATTAGAGATGTTCTGATACCATTTGTCCACCCCTGCCCAACACTGAGTACCGATCAGATAACCCTCACTAATATAACGTATTTATACAGCTTAATGCTACCAACCCTGTATGGAAGCTACACCTGATATCCTACTAGTTATATTATGGTTATGTTAGGGATATATCAGGGTTCAGGGTTAGGTTATCAAACTCAGGCTTGATAAGTGAAAACACTTGTGTGGTGGATTCGGGATTAAAAACTAATGATAAAGAGGTTTTCTGCAAGTGGAACTGGTTTGTGCTGCATTATCGTGGGTAAGGGTTAAGTGGGTACTGTAAGTTACACTGTAGGTTACACTGTAAGGTACACTGTAAGTTACACTGTAAGTTACACTGTAGGTTACACTGTAGGTTACACTGTAAGTTACACTGTAGGTTACACTGTAGGTTACACTGTAGGTTACACTGTAAGGTACACTGTAAGTTACACTGTAGGTTACACTGTAAGTTACACTGTAAGGTACACTGTAAGTTACACTGTAGGTTACACTGTAGGTTACACTGTAGGTTACACTGTAAGATACACTGTAGGTTACACTGTAGGTTACACTGTAAGGTACACTGTAAGTTACACTGTAGGTTACACTGTAAGTTACACTGTAAGTTACACTGTAAGATACACTGTAGGTTACACTGTAAGGTACACTGTAAGGTACACTGTAGGTTACACTGTAGGTTACACTGTAAGTTACACTGTAGGTTACACTGTAATTTACACTGTAGGTTACACTGTAAGTTACACTGTAGGTTACACTGTAAGTTACACTGTAGGTTACACTGTAGGCTACACTGTAGGTTACACTGTAATTTACACTGTAAGTAACACCGTAAGTTACACTGTAGGTTACACCGTAAGTTACAATGTAAGTTACACTGTAGGTTACACTGTAAGTTACACTGTAAGTTACACTGTAGGTTACACCGTAAGTTACAATGTAAGTTACACTGTAAGTTACACTGTAAATTACACCGTAAGTTACACTGTAGGTTACACCGTAAGTTACAATGTAAGTTACACTGTAAGTTACACTGTAAATTACACCGTAAGTTACACTGTAGGGTACACTGAAGGTTACACTGTAAGTTACACCGTAAGTTACAATGTAAGTTACACTGTAAGTTACACTGTAAGATACACTGTAGGTTACACATGTGGACAATCTCTCGGCTCTTTAAATCGTCACATGGAAATCTGAGCACAGGCTGAGGAGCTTCTGTCGGAATCTATACAACAGGATTATAAATCTAAACGTTTTCCAGCTCATGATTTTTGCCAAAAATGTTCATAATTTTTTGTGAGATAACAAGGAAACTTGTGACTTTTATTGTGTTGAGCAGGACAAGGTAGAAAGTGTGTGAGGGTTCCATGCAGTTATGTATTTGATCTGTGATACAGAAGTGGTTTGATAATGGTAAATGGATTGAATAGGGATATCAAAATAAATGTGAAAAATGTATATAATATTTACAGAAGAATAACTTACTATGTGAGAGCAGCTGTTAACCACAGTGTCAGTTTGATCCAATTAATCTTTAAAACTATTTCAATAAAATAAAACATATGAAGTTCGTTGGTTTGGTTGTTGACGAGATCTCGTGTTTTCTTTCTTGTTAGTTTTCAAGCCGGAGAAAACGCCACGCCAGTCAGGCCACCCAACCCGCCGCCAGCAGCTCCACCAGCGCCCCCATCTGGCCGTCCTGCCACGCCTGCAGCGGGAGGAGAACCACAGGAACCTCCTGCCTCAGGCCTCAGCTGGAAGTACGTCCACCAACTGATCAACAACAAGCGTAGATATCTCTGACACAATGAACATTACAGAGAGTTGGAAAATATGAATTTCAGATTTAATGTTGAATTTGTGTTTAGTCGTACTTAAAATAAAAACTGTAAGGAACAACTAAACTAAAACTGCAGCTTCCAGTTGCTCGAGTAAATCCTCTCATATAGAATCCTACTGCTGCTGATGGTTAGGGTCCTACTTTCAATATGTAGAGATGAAGACATTAAATAAACACACACGATTTATATAAGACACAGTAGGTTTCCACTTCATATTCAGACTGAATTATCTTTCCATTTTTATTTCATCAAGATCTTTATGTTATTTTCTGTTTGGAAGGGATTAGTAGCATTCATCTATCCTGACAAAAATATTTGACACTTTGCAAGTTGAGCACAGCCAAACATGTTAGCACTGACGGAGGGAATCAATCATTTTGATAAATCCTTGTGTCATGTGGACAAGTCCTCGTTTCAAACTGAGATGTCAGCCGATGATCAGACGCCTTCCAACATGCACCCCCATCTAATATACTTACTATTATGATATCTTAATATATCTTATATCTTAAATTACTATGTCTCCTGACATGTTGACATATTGTTATAAGGTCCATGTTTGTAAATGTATATTTCTGCTGTGTTCATTCTTCAGGACATTGTGGAAAATGTCGGCGTGTTAAAGGTCGAAGGGAACGACAGAGACAGTATTGTCAGAAGGACTTTGGTAAGAATTTTGTTGATTTGCTGTTTTTAATAACTTGGGACCAAACCTTAAGTTTTTTAAGGTTTGAAGTTTTTCAACATTCAATGTCTCTGTCAGTTTTCCGGGCCAGAGTCCTCGGGAAGTTGTACCGAGGCGAGGAAACGCGTTACGACGTCCAGATCCTCCACAGCTACCGGAACCGCTTCCGTCTGGAGCACCGGGAATTCCTCTGGGTCCCGAACGTGTGTGACTGTCCGCAGCTGGAGGACGGACGACAGTACATCCTCATGGTGCGTCGCCACATTAACCACGAGCAGACATTAAACCGCATCCTGCTGGAGGACAGCAGCTACGTGGTGGCGTACCGACCCCGAGAGGACGAGCTGCTGCGACCGCTCGAACGACTCTGCAGCAACACAGGAGACACACCCCCGGCCGAGCTGAGGGGTTGAGTCCGGAACCTGAACCTCTCTCCACCTTCTCCACAGGATCAGCTGCTCCGTCCTCCAACCTCCGTCCTCCAACCTCCGCTCAAGCCATATTCATGAACCAAAAAGGTTATTATACCATATTCAGCACTTTAGGTGGGCGATAGTTCACCTTTCAACACAAACCAAAGAGGGCAGCCTTGACTGAAACAGCCTTTTTGTTATTGCTGATTTTCCACAGCAGCCATTTATTTTTGTATATCGTGTTTTTATGTGGAAACCTAAAAGTAAAAATTTACCTCAAAACACTGGAAACAGCTTCACAGTCGACATCTGCCTCTTCTCATTCGTCAGGACTCCAGATGTTTCCAGCTGCTCAGTGAAGTTTGTGCAGGAGCAAATGTTTAAATGTTATTAACATTTAACGTTTTGTTTTATTGACACTGAGGCTGCATCAACAGAACGTCTTTCCAAAGCGTCTCCGTCCACACAACATGAAGACACACGTCACATGACCACGACGTGCACAGGAAGCGTCGGTTTGTTAGGTGCAGAGAGAACGAGGCTGAAAACATCTGGTCTCCTCCACATGTGAACATCTGGATAAACATCTGGTCTCCTCTACATGTGGACATCTGGGTCAACATCTGGATTAACATCTGGACTCCTCTCCATGTGAACATGTGGATTAACATCTGGACTCCTCTACATGTGGACATTTGGATTAACATCTGGTCTCCTCTACATGTGGACATCTGGATTAACATCTGGTCTCCTCCACTTGTTGACAGCTGGATTAATATCTGGGTCAACATCTGGATTAACATCTGGTCTCCTCTACATGTGAACATCTGGATTAACATCTGGTCTCCTCTACATGTGAACATCTGGATTAATATCTGGTCTCCTCCACATGTGGAAATCTGCATTAACATCTGCATTAACATCTGGTCTCCTCTACATGTAGACTTCTGGATTAACATCTGGTCTCCTCCACATATGAACATCTGGATTAATATCTGGATTAACATCTGGACTCCTCTACATTTGGACATCTGCATTAACATCTGGATAAACATCTGGTCTCCTCTACATGTGGACATCTGGATCAACATCTGGATTAACATAGCAATATGGAACGAACCAATCAGCCAGATGTTCCTCATCGTTTCCTAAAACCTCAGTTTCTGTTCGTCCAGAGTGAAACTCTCAGAGTCTTCAAACT
The DNA here is from genome assembly GCF_963576545.1 of Limanda limanda. NCBI lineage: Eukaryota > Metazoa > Chordata > Actinopteri > Pleuronectiformes > Pleuronectidae > Limanda > Limanda limanda. The sequence goes on along the minus strand of NC_083638.1, from coordinate 159,659 downwards.
AAACGAGAGCAGCAGCGTCCACACGTCTCTTTCCAGACTCGAGTGGACGTCTCTTTCCAGACTCGTGTGGACGTCTCTTTCAAGACTCGTGTGGACGTCTCTCTCCAGACTCGAGTGGACGTCTCTTTCAAGACTCGTGTGGACGTCTCTTTCCAGACTCGTGTGGACGTCTCTTTCCAGACTCGTGTGGACGTCTCTTTCCAGACTCGTGTGGACGTCTCTTTCCAGACTCGTGTGGACGTCTCTTTCCAGACTCGAGTGGACGTCTCTTTCCAGACTCGTGTGGACGTCAGAAGAATCTGAGCTTCAAACTTAAAGCATGAGATCGAGCTGTCAAAACAAAAAATAAATTATAAATGTGGATGAGAATATAATTTAATTAAAACAACTTCCAAAACAGTCACAAAATACTGAACATCCCAGACGTTCAGGTTCTGAAGGTGAATTTTTTTTTGGAGCTTTCGCTCAAGATATTTTAACACATGACTTTATACTCTATTTATGTATAAATACATAAACTTAAACTTATTTGGTGTCACTTGTTTAATGTATTTCACAGTGTTTGATATTTGTAAAGTGTGGTTACATCAGGTCGGCTTTGTGATGAAATACACAGTATTTTATTTTGTGGCACTGATACTTGCAGACGGTTCATAGTTAACTCTTGCGCCTTTTGTTGTGTATCTGAAAAACTTTTTATCCCAAAGCTCATCTACCTGTGCCAAAAAAACTTCTCTGTACATTTGTCTATGTAAAGTATGAATTAAAATATAAAATTATTATACAGGTTGAACCATCTCAACTTTATTTTAAAGTAAATCTAGTAAATGTTTTAAGGTTTTTTTAGCACACAAATGAACAAAAATACACCAGAACCAGCATTTGTAAGAAAACATTGTATTTACAACAAGTCTTTACATCTACAACAAACACTGCTACAGATAATAAAACTGCATATATATATATATATATATAAATGTATACATATATACATCTCCTCCTATCTCTATATATATTTGACTTATTATCCCAGGTTGGAACCTCAACAGGAACTTTTGACGGTGGGGAAGAGTTGGATCTGTTTTAGATTCAGCTCAGCGTCTCACAGACACTTTATCTGAAGGCACGAGACAGAAAACTTCCATCTCCTCTGGAGCTCAGACTTCCAGCACTCGTTTCAAATGCAGTAACAAATGCAAAATAAAAGAATGTAAACATTGACAATTGACTCTAGACATTATTAACAGATTCAGAAGAAAATGATGTTGTGTAAAACAACATGAAAATGCAAACTAACTTTCGTCCCAATTAAATAAGATTGAAATGAATCTCTTGTTGAACATTGTGTCAGTTTAGCTGCCTCGCTCGTTCAGACCCTGTCACTGAGCAGAAATACTGAAGAGAATCTGTTGATCCTGAGATCTTTGACACTTCAAGCTTCATTTTAACACATGAACAAATCTCTCTTGAGTCTGGATCTGGATTTAAGAACCGGTCCTGAAGCTTATTGACGACTTCACAGAACTGAATAAAAAGGATGTTCAGTTATTCTCTGTGATTTCACTTTGTCGTGTAACTTGATTGAAGCTGAGATTCCAGAATGGAATGTAAAATTTCACTTGTTAAGTATTAATGATTTTTTGTTATTTAAATAAAAAATTGTTTATAATAAACTGTTTTCAAACATGTACTCTGGAAAGTGTCAAGAAACTTGTGTCCTGACGTGTTGTGCAGTAGGGGCGGAGCCTGTAGAGCAGCAGGAGGCGGGACATGACGTATAAAGATCAGTGTTGTTGTTTCCAGCTCCTCCACACGGCGTCGGCCTCATCACCAGAAGATCTGGAATCTCCTCGTGTTTCCAAGTGGACGTCTTCATCTTCTACGTGTCCGGCTCCTCTTCTTCATCCTGAGATCTTTGTGTTCTTCAGTTTCACGTCACGTGTTAGAAACCTCGTCCACACGTCCACTCGCTCTCTGAGAAGCTTCCACACATCGTCCTGCTGGTTCCTCTCATGGACTCTGACATGTTACACACATGTTACCACTAAGCTGCAGGAGAAGATCCAGAACATCCAGAGACATTTGTTCTCACCAACAGAACCTCCAGAACATGTGAGGAACATGTGAGGAACATGTGAGGAACACATCATTTGGGTTCAGTTTTTGCTCGAGGACCCTTTGACATGTGAAATGATTTAGATTCTGTTCAGACTCAATATTTACTCCATATCTTGAATATTGATGTAACTTTAACTTGAATCCACTGGAACTTCATGTAAGGACCAGTTCTTGACTTTGATTGAACTTTAAACACCAAGAAAGATTTGTTCATGACCACAACCTTTGCCCATCAAAATGGTTTAGGGTTACGTGTGGTTTTTGTTTACCAGAAAAATAATAATAATAGGGACGTGTGCCTCTGTAGCAACATTAGAGCCAATATCTAGAATTGCTCCTCTGTTATTATACTAAAAGTCTAAAAACAGCAACAAATTTAAATTAATACTAACATGATAGTTTATGGACGTTCAGACTGAATGACTGTAGTTCTCACATTACACAGAGTGACACTTCACTCCTTTAACCCCTTTGGCAATTCATTGTGTTGAGTGTGTTTCCTCAGCGGAGTCCAGTGGTTCATGTTGTCCTGATGACCTCACTGTGACATCACTGTGACATCACCTCTTGTCAACAGGGAACCAAGCTCTCTGATTGGTCCTGCTCGCAGCACCGTGAGTCTTTGACCCCTGACCCCTGTGACCTGCGTTCTTGATGCCCTCTGTTGGGAGGCGCCACAAACAGGCCCTGGGTCACCTGAGCCCTGGTCGTCCTGCCGCCCCCCCCGGCTGTCAGACGCTGACGGTGACGTGCCGGGACGATGCCGAGCGTCGTTTGATCCGTGAGCGTCGCGGTCGGGATTCGGACTGACAGCTGCACAGAGGGCCCAGCAGCAGCCAGAGGTAGAGGAGGACACAGGCCCAGCACGAGGACATCTTCACCCAGAAGGTCGACCAGCTGCCGTGGGTGAAGGTCGTCTCCAGCACCGCCGACTCGTAGCTGCGGACACAGTTTCACTCGAGTTAAGGTTCCAAAGTTTTAAATCTAGATTCAGAAACCACAACCGCCGACTGTTATTAAAGATGGACCACATGACAGCTCCCAAAATGAAGACAAATAATTTGCATTGCCCCCTGGTGGCTGGCTGCAGTATAGGTCATAAACCCTTCCTCCTCCATGTTAACAGATTGAACATGGACCCAACAAAAAAAAATCAAAGTAGATGTTAAATAAATTTCTGTCATCAGGACATTTGGCTTCGTTGAAATAGGAGAAAGGGGAGAAGTGTCATCCATCTTTATTTACATTTACACATCTACACTTTCTTCCATTCATCTGAACTTTGGTTTCCTCCAACCACCAGCTGACGCATGACATCATCCATCCATGACTCTGACTTCCTCTGCTATCCCTCATTTAGCCCCTCCTCCTTCTACCTAAATATTCTAAATTCAAAAACAAACTGCAATACAAAAAATGAGTGAATCGGTCCAGATCATTCAAGTGAAATGCAACAAAACACTGAGATCATGTACTTTAGTCCTGATCTGTTAATGAACGATATTTGCACAATGGAATTAATGAACAAAATAAAATGTGTCATCCTGTTTCTTGACTCTTTCAGCCATTCTGTAGTTTTTAACCAAAAGACGTCACTTTCTAAGGGTTGGAAGTTTCCATTTTATTGTTATGTTGCAGAATAAATGAAGGTTGGAGCTGGTGATGTCACTAAAGACGCACCATCTCCCACCAGGAGAAAAGCCTTTACTGGACTGACCTGAACCAGTTGGTCAGCGTCATCATCACGTAGAGCGAAGCCAAGAAGAAGACAAAATGGAAGAAGAAGTAGCTGTAGGCCACTCGCTGCGTCTCGTTGTGAATGACCTTCTGACAACCTTTGTCCTCGTCGTCAATCACAAACTCATCCTCAGCTGAAACAGACAAATCTATGGCTGAGTCTGGGTATATGTATATACATTATATTTATATATAAATCCTGATGTAAATCCCTGATAACAGAAGAAGAATCGGATGGAAACAAACCTTCCTCTTCCTCAGGGCAGCAGAAGCAGCACGTTGCTTTCTGGAACTCGTAACGATAAACTTTAATCATCCAAAACGGACCGAACACCTCAGCCAGGTACGAAGCTTCATTACTGCAAAACACGAGTTATTAGAATTCAATCAATGATCAATAACTCAAAGTAAAATGGCTCATTTAAAGGACTGATATTTATGGGTGTGATTTGATCAGAGTAAAAATCTGGAGTCTGAACTTATTTAACTATACTTTTCCATTTGGCGACTGCCAGACGATGACTCACCAGGCGAAGAGGACGCAGCAGTACATGATGGCCGCTCCGATGATGGCGACCGCGTTGCCTTCGTTCTGGACGCCATCTTGTCCCACGCTGGGGTAACAGACGGTCATGTTCACGCCCTGATACACGACTGACACACAGAGCACACAACAGGTCAGGGCCCAACCCGGTTCCATTCAGAGAGAGGGAAACCCTCAAAGACAAACATGTGTCCTCACTTTCCTTTGGCTGCTCTGACTCCATCTGAGACCTCACAAAGAGATCTGTACAAGAACACACACACACTCACACACACACATTCGTGTGTTCGTGTGTTCGTGTGTGTGTGTGTGTGTGTGTGAGTGTGTGTGAGTGTGTGTGAGTCTGTGTGAGTTTGTGTTTGTGAGTGTGTTAAAAAGGTGTTTTTATAGCAGATGCATATTTTCTCAACAAGTTTCTACAATGTCCTGCCCCAGGACACACACTGACTGCCCCCCCCCCCCCCACACACACACACACACACACTTGCATTTAAATGAATGGCAGGGCTGCAGGACTGTAAATGTACAACCTGAGCTGTTAGGGTTAGTGCACGTGACTGAACTGTTGATGGGTCAGTGACAGTTTGTTCATATATACAAAGGAAATAGAAATATGACCAAAACCAAGATGTGAGGGTTTATAAGAGAAACGTGTTTTTCATTTGATCTGTTTGTTTTTCTTTGGATCTGTTTGTTCTGCATCGTTTCCTCAGTTGAATAAAACTTATGGAAGTTTTGTGTGAGAACTTCTGTAACGACGATGTCATTATGTTGTCAATGGATCCATGAAGGAATGTGAGTCTGTCGTCACCACGGAAACCGGCAGGCAGCAAGTCAGAGCACATCTCCCACCTGTGTGTGTGTGTGTGTGTGTGTGTGTGTGTGTGTGTGTGTGTGTGTGTGTGTGTGTGTGTCTGTGTGTGTGTGTGTGTGTGTGTGTGTGTGTGTGTGTGTCTGTGTGTGTGTGTGTGTGTGTGTGTGTGTGTGTGTGTGTGTGTGTGTGTGTGTGTGTGAGAGAGAGAGCGAGCGAGAGCGAGAGAGAGACAGAGACAGAGACAGAGACAGAGAGACAGAAAGAGACAGAGAGAGAGAGCGAGAGAGACAGAAAGAGACAGAGAGAGAGAGCGAGAGACAGAGACAGAGACAGAGACAGAGACAGAGACAGAGACAGAGACAGAGACAGAGACAGAGACAGAGACAGAGACAGAGACAGAGACAGAGACAGAGACAGAGACAGAGACAGAGACAGAGACGGAGAGACAGAGACAGAGACAGAGACAGAGACAGAGACGGAGACGGAGACGGAGACAGAGACAGAGAGAGAGAGAGAGAGACAGAGACAGAGACAGAGACAGAGACAGAGACAGAGAGAGAGACAGAGACAGAGACAGAGACAGAGACAGAGACAGAGACAGAGACAGAGACAGAGACAGAGACAGAGACAGAGACAGAGACAGAGACAGAGACAGAGACAGATAGAGACAGAGACAGAGAGACAGAGAGACGGAGAGACAGAGACAGAGACAGAGACAGAGACAGATAGAGACAGAGACAGAGACAGAGACAGAGACAGAGACAGAGACAGAGACAGAGACAGAGACAGAGACAGAGACAGAGACAGACAGAGACAACGCACCTCTCTCTGGGGGACGGCTGGACAGGGCGGAGAAGGTGAGGTACATGACGTAGCAGCTGATGATGGAGGCCTGGAGGAGACCCGACCGCGGCTGCTCTGCAGAGACACAGGAAACAACAGGTTCTCGTTTCTCATGGTGAAGGAGAGAAGAACTGAAACTTCCTCTTTGAGAATCAACTTTATTTATATGTGTTTCATGCAGAAAAACTTAGAGGACAATAGTGCAAAGATGCAGATTATTTATGTTTATATACATGAGGTCTGTGAATAATAGGACTGTAGTGCATATCTATAACGTACAGTTTAAACAGCCCACGGAGATGTATATGGTCAGAATGTACATGTAAACCTGAACTGACAGAATAATAAGTGATAATTAAATGGGATTTGTAGTTGATGAGTGAATGTGGATAACAAATTCATTCATTATTATTTATGTGATAATTTGGACTCTAGCATTTGTTCATATCTTGTTAATTCAGGAATTTATCAGTTTTTATATTGTAGTTTAGTTGCATGAAAAATCTGTGTATTTCCTGTTGTAAACATAAACAACAAAAATAATGAATTATCATCCCTCAGGAAAGAAGCATGAATGTGAGGTTCTGAGGATTTTCATATTTTCACAGTTTTAAATTAAGTGTGTAAAGTAATTTGTATCTCCAGCCATCATATACATACAGAGGCCAAAACATATTATTTATCATCTCAGTAAGAATTACGAAAAATGTATTATTTAAATAAATAAATTCTCTCAAAACATAAAATGGAATCCAAATACTTCATGTACCTCAGCAGCTGTAATAAGTGTTTTCTGAGCAGCTGTTAAACGTGCGGTGACAAAACATTTTCAAGAAGCAGTTGATGTGCGTCACATCTAATTATTATGTTTGTGTCAATGTGATGTAATGTGATGTAATGTGATGTAATGTAATGTGATGTAATGTGATGTAATGGGATGTAATGTGATGTAATGTGATATAATATTATGTAATATAATGTAATGCAATAAAATGTAATATAATGTAATGTGATGTATTGTAATGTAATGCAATAAAATGTAATATAATGTAATATAATTTAATGTGATATAATGTGATGTAATGTAATGTAATGCAATAAAATGTAATATAATGTAATGTGATGTAATGTGATGTAAAATGATGTAAGACAGTATGATGTGATGTAATGTAATATAATGTAATGCAATAAAATGTCTTATAATGTAATGTGATGTAATGTAATGTAATGCAATAAAATGTAATATAATGTAATATCATGTAATGTGATATAATATGATGTAATATAGTATGATGTGATGTAATGTGATGTAATTTGATGTAATATGATGTAATACAGTATGATGTGATGTGATGTAATGTAATGCAATAAAATGTCATATAATGTAATGTTATGTAATGTAATGTGATGTAATGTAATAAAATGTAATATAATGTGATGTAATAAAATGTAATGTAATGTGATGTGATGTAATGTAATGTAATGTAATGTTATGTAATGTAATGTGATGTATTGTAATATAATATAATATAATATAATATAATATAATATAATATAATATAATATAATATAATATAATATAATATAATATAATATAATATAATATAATATAATATAATATAATATAATATAATATAATATATAACAACTCACTCTGCTTCACACACGGAGTGACAGCGATGAAGGACATGAGGCCGCAGAGCCCCAGGTTGATCCACAGCAGGACCTTGTTGAAGTGGCAGGCGATGGGGTGTGTGTAGTACTTGAACATGAAGGTGAAGGCCATGGTGGCGACGGTGTAGAAGAAGAGCGTGGCGCACATCACCGCCAGGTACCAGCGTTTGTTTTCTGCTGCTCCCGTCAACCTGCGACCAGAGCCAAGGTTTCATCATCTGCATGTGTCGCAGATAAAAACTGATGATGGTTTAATAATCGTAATAACTTTATTTGTATAGCACTTATCTAAATAAGGTTATAATTTCATTTAAAAACTTTTGAGGACATATTCAGCAATATTAATTTAGAGTTTATTGAATTTAAGACTCAGAAATCTGTGTCTCTTTAGTTGGACGGAGGGTTCATGAAAAGAAGTTCCTGGTGAGACAGTGAGAGTGAACCAAACCAGCTGTTGACCAATCACAACAGAGTGGATCAGCTGACCAATCAGAGCAGACGGTGTCAGCTGGGGCTCTTAAAGAGACAGGAGCTAAAACCAAGAGTTTGAGACAGAGGCTGAAAAGAGGAGCTGCAGCGATGGACAGTCTGAGGAACGTGATTCTGAACATTAGAGCAAGAAAACATTTACACAACAATAAAATAAAGTAAAATTTAAAATTTACATTTTAGCAGTTCCCACCAAAGGTGTTCAAAGAACATTAGACTTGTTCAGCTACATGCAGAAGGTAACTTGAGCTTTTAGAGGATCCTGAGGTGAATGAAAACCGCAGTAAAGGAATAAGAGGATTGTCCTTCAGTGTGATTGCGTCTGAAAAGCCCCTGAATGAATAAATCCTCTAATCTGACATAATCTGACAGCAGAGTTCAGCCGTGACAGAGAGACGGCACAACAGAAAACAGCTGGACACAGTAAGAAACATCTGGAACAAGCTGCTGTCCACACTGCTTAAATTAATGAAGACATGACGGGGAAGAAAAAACATGAAATACACATCAAATATGAAAAACAAGCAGGTGAACAAACACTGAGCTTGTTCCTCCAGAAACAGTGAAATTCAATCGAGCCTCAAAGCTTGAACAACAAAACAATACAGATCATGAATTCATAATCTCCAGTTGATTAGAAAACTGCAGCCAAACCCCAACGAAATCAGTAAAATCCACCAAATATAGATTTTTATTTGGATTCACACCAGATTACTCACAATCATAGAATTAACTCCTATGTCTGTTATGTTATATAATGTGTAATATGTCTGATTTTCTTCATCAGGATCCAATAATTATTATGTGAAATATCAAAATATTTCACAATGAAAAATATTGAGAGTATTTTTCATTGTGAAAAAAAACTTCAGATTTACAAATTGTTCAAAAACTTCAGATTTACAAATTGTTCACTCTGTAGATCTCAATTGAAATGTTGGTAACAACGTCAACTACGTATTTCACAGCTTATCTGCTGTTAGCTGTTTTAATAATCAAATTATGATTTGTCAGATTTTTAGAAAATATGTTTTTTCCTCATTCACCAGTAAAGTGAATATTTGACTATAGGTAAGTAACTGGAGTAGGACCTTGATGATAGTTCACTGTTATTAGTCCCAGGAAACGTGAACAAGTCTGTTATGATATTATCTTTGACCGGCGCTGCGTCTGAAGTCGGGATTTATTGTGTTTCATGTCAGTAAAGAATTTCCAGGACTTTTTCCAGCAATAAATTGACACCTGAGATTTACACTTGTTTGTGTAATTCCATGAATCTGCAGCAGCCTCCGCTCTTTTCGGTTTTTCACACATTTTGAACGTGGCTGCAGGAATCTGCATCACTGATGTTATATGAGACTGTTTGTACCTGTTTGTATTTGATGTTTCATTATTAATATATATTTTATCTCACTCTTACAATCTAAAAGAATTGACATTATGTTCATCTCACCAGTTCTTGTTCCATGTGTGTGCAAAAGCTGTGATGAGGATGAGTTGGATGAGGATGAAGGCGAATCCTCCGACCACACCCACATAATGCCAGGCTGTGAAGAACAACAGAGCCGGATGTGATTCGTTTCAGGAACGTGAAGGAAGAACGTGTGAATCTTAAATCAACGGATTTCAGAGATTTAGGTGAAATCAGCAGTGATGCTCCCCGGAGCAGGGCGGCTCTCTGCTGCCCTCTAGCGGCAGCCTCTCACCGTGCAGGAAGGACTCTGTCGGGATGAAGAAGGCGGCCGTGCACGTCCCGAGGAGGGTGATGAACTTCAAGAACCAGAAGCTGACAGACGACAGAACCACCGTTAGTTTCACAGGTTCCATGTTAAAACCTTCTGCTTTCATCCTCTCTGCTTTTGTTATTTGAATTAAATTATAACATATTTTACAGCCGTTTCCTTCAACTCTTTTTACTGCTGTTCCACTCTGTACTTTATTTAATTAAACAGCTTTTTCCTGGTTGTGACACACTTTGCCTGACGTCACTAAAAGCAGATCACAGAACATGAGAGTTGAGCGAACTCATTGAAAATCATTTGCAGGCTGAAGAGTGTTCTCTGTGGCCTGCACAGATCTCCTCAGGGTTAGGGTTAGTGCCCTAACCCAGGGTTAGGGTTAGGGTTAGTGCCCTAACCCAGGGTTAGGGTTAGGGTTAGGGTTAGTGCCCTAACCCAGGGTTAGGGTTAGGGTTAGGGTTAGGGTTAGGGTTAGTGCCCTAACCCAGGGCACTGGGTCACAGACCTCAGCTGCGACCTTTGCCAAAGACCCTGGAGCCTCCGCTGTGTGAGACTATTGACTGCATGTGTGAGACTTGAGAGGAGATTTGCTCCAGAGAGGAGCAGCAGTCTGTCAAATCCTAATCCCAGCGAGGTCAGCTGATCGGTGGAAAGAGTGACAACAGAGAGCTGAGAATAGACCGAGGCCGGGTCAGGTGAGACTTTCTCCTCCTGCTTACACATATTCTCATTCAGGGAAACTCTCACTGCGAATTCACAGTTCTGTAAGGTGATATAAATCTATCTAATAAGAATAATGTATCTAATAATCAGATCATTTACAATTTAATAATATAATTTCATCCATATGATGATGAAACAGTAATAAAACTGATGTTTAGTTGTTTGATGACGTCTGACCCGTTGTGTATCATCGCTCTGAAGTCCTGACTGGACTTTACATCTATGAGGAAGAGCGCCATCATCAGGTAGAAGCAGGAAGTGCCGAAGCAGACTCTGTAGACAGCGGAGTAGCCGACCAACATCTCACAGTGACCTCCACCGTGCGCCTGGTCACACACCATGTTGAAGAAAGGCACCTGGAACACACACACACACACACACACACACACACACATACACACACACACACCACAGTGGCGACATGAATATTGCTGATAGCATCTGATAGTGGTGGTGGGCGGGTCCTCACATGTGTCTCTGAGGTTTCTACCTTCTTCACCTGTTACAGGTTTCAGTAGTTTGACTCTTGTTGAAGAACAGACGTCTCAGCTCGTTAAAGACCATGAGACAAACTGTGAATATGAGACTGTACTAATAAAATGTGATTGATTGATTGATTGATTGATTGATTGATTGATTGGTTGATTGATTTATTGATTGGTTGATTGGTTGATTGATTGGTTGATTGATTGATTGATTGATTGATTGGTTGGTTGATTGATTGATTGATTGAATACACAATGGATTTAAGATCATTCTGTTTCTACCATTGATTGTTTGAAGATCTGAAGTGAGACCATGTTCTTTCCCTGTTGCTTCCGTTGCTCTTCCTGCTTTGAGGTGGACCTGATGCTTCTGGATTCCTGAGCTCAGGACTTCAGGTCTTTACAGCGGCTGTGTCTAATCTGGAACTGCTTCTTCATATCTGAACTGCTCAGAAACATTTGAGTTATTGTTTAAGAGCCACTTCATTTCATCTGTTATTGTGGAATATTTCAATTCTCAAAAAGTTGTGATGTTTTATTAAGAAACGTTTTGCTCTCGTTTTTTGTTTGTATGTGTTTATATTCTTTTATCTGGAGCCTGTTCAGCTCTTTGGACGTCATGACTCTGAGCTCTAAGCTTCAGACTTTTTGGATTCTGTTATGGACCTTTTCTTGTGCTTCGACAGAAGTTGGGCTCCTTGTGTGTCTGTAACTTTATTTCCTGCCCCTGTGATGGTCTGTTCCTCGTGTCTTTCACCTGCTCACTCATCCTCCAACATCTTGTTTCCAGTGTTTATAAGGTTTTTTCAGTTTAGCCTTTTTTTCTTTTCTGGTTTCCAGTGTTTTTCTGTTTCTGTTAACATTGGTTTGCTTTTGTATCTTGTTCTTTTGTAGTAAAATGTTTGCCTTATTAAAGGAAACCTTTCGTTATTTTACCGGCTCCTGCGTCATACAGTGAATAAATAAACCTTAGCTTTATAAAATGTGACATCATGTCACATGTTTATTTTGCTGTATAACTGGACAAACTTGCTGTTCTGTTCCTTTATTCTTCTGCTTCACTACTTTACTTCCACCACCTTTAATTAAGATTTCACATTGACATCAGTATTAATAAGACAATATATCAATAATATTTAAGTGAGGTTTTATTGCAGGATTAATCATTGTAATGGCGTATTTGTATAAAACAGGACCTAAATACATCCTCGACTACTGTTGTGTTGCTTGTTTGTTCTAAATTATTTTAAATGGGTCTCAGCTGTTTGTCATCGAGTCTCTTTGATTGGCTGCTGTATCTGACAGCCAGCCAATCACAAACCGTCCTGGGACATGTTTCTACTGCTTCCTGATTTCTACTCAAACACACATTTATCAAATGTTAGTGTCAGAATCATTATTTGTCAATTTGTCTGAAATTCAATTGTGATCAAAGTCACAAAACAAACTCAGCATCATTTTCAGCCTGAAGTCAGATCTTCTCAAGTTAAAATAAGAACCAAACGTGACACAAGCTGCGACTCACGTTTTCCCTGACGAGCTCAGAGACGGTGCGGGACAACATGAGGCAGGAGACGGCGCAGCTCAGGATATGGAAGAGGGTGTACATGACCCGGGTGCTGGTGGACGACTTGACGGGAGGACAGAAGGCACAGCAGAGCGAACAGGGAGCTGGACCACAGCAGCAGCAGATCTGAGGAGGAGGAGACGGGTCAGCATCTTCAACTGCTGGTAAAACAACACACTGCTGGTATAACAACACTCTGCTGGTATAACAATATGTATAACAACACACTGCTGGTATAACAATACTTATAACAACACACTGCTGGTAAAACAACACACTCCTGGTATAACAATACATATAACAACACACTGCTGGTAAAACAACACACTGCTGGTATAACAACACTCTGCTGGTATAACAATACGTATAACAACACTCTGCTGGTATAACAATACGTATAACAATACATATAACAACACACTGCTGGTAAAACAACACACTGCTGGTATAACAACACTCTGCTGGTATAACAATACGTATAACAACACTCTGCTGGTATAACAATACGTATAACAATACATATAACAACACACTGCTGGTAAAACAACACACTGCTGGTATAACAACACTCTGCTGGTATAACAATATGTATAACAACACACTGCTGGTATAACAATACATATAACAACACACTGCTGGTAAAACAATACATATAACAATAAGTATACCAACACTCTGCTGGTATAACAATACATATAACAACACACTGCTGGTAAAACAACACTCTGCTGGTATAACAATATGTATAACAATAAGTATACCAACACTCTGCTGGTATAACAATACATATAACAACACACTGCTGGTAAAACAACACACTGCTGGTATAACAATACACTGCTGGTATAACAATACACTGCTGGTATAACAATACATATAACAATAGGTATAACAACACTCTGCTGGTATCACAACACACAGTTGGTATAACAATATGTATAACAACACTCTGCTGGTATAACAACACTCTGCTGGTATAACAATACATATAACAACACACTGCTGGTAAAACAATACATATAACAATAAGTATACCAACACTCTGCTGGTATAACAATACATATAACAACACACTGCTGGTAAAACAACACTCTGCTGGTATAACAATATGTATAACAATAAGTATACCAACACTCTGCTGGTATAACAATACATATAACAACACACTGCTGGTAAAACAACACACTGCTGGTATAACAATACACTGCTGGTATAACAATACACTGCTGGTATAACAATACATATAACAATAGGTATAACAACACTCTGCTGGTATCACAACACACAGTTGGTATAACAATATGTATAACAACACACTGCTGGTATAACAATATGTATAACAACACTCTGCTGGTATAACAACACGTATAACAATATGTATAACAACACACTGCTGGTATAACAATACGTATAACAATATGTATAAAAACACACTGCTGGTATAACAACACTCTGCTGGTATAACAATACATATAACAATAAGTATAACAACACTCTGCTGGTATAACAATACATATAACAATATGTATAACAACACACTGCTGGTATAACAACACGTATAACAATATGTATAACAACACTCTGCTGGTATCACAACACACTGCTGGTATAACAATACATATAACAATAAGTATAACAACACTCTGCTGGTATCACAACACACAGTTGGTATAACAATATGTATAACAACACTCTGCTGGTATAACAACACTCTGCTGGTATAACAATATGTATAACAACACTCTGCTGGTATAACAACACTCTGCTTGTATAACAATACGTATAACAATATGTATAACAACACACTGCTGGTATAACAATACGTATAACAACACTCTGCTGGTATAACAATACGTATAACAATATGTATAACAACACACTGCTGGTATAACAATACGTATAACAATATGTATAACAACACACTGCTGGTATAACAATATGTATAACAACACTCTGCTGGTATAACAACACGTATAACAATATGTATAACAACACACTGCTGGTATAACAATACGTATAACAATACGTATAACAACACACTGCTGGTATAACAACACTCTGCTGGTATAACAATACGTATAACAATACGTATAACAACACACTGCTGGTATAACAACACACTGCTGGTATAACAATACGTATAACAATACGTATAACAACACACTGCTGTTATAACAACACACTGCTGGTATAACAACACACTGCTGGTATAAAAACACTCTGCTTGTATAACAATATGTATTAACAACACTCTGCTGGTATAACAATACCTATAACAACACTCTGCTTGTATAACAACACACTGCTGGTATAACAACACTCTGCTTGTATAACAACACGTATTAACAACACTCTGCTGGTATAACAATACCTATAACAACACTCTGCTTGTATAACAATACCTATAACAACACTCTGCTTGTATAACAACACACTGCTGGTATAACAACACTCTGCTTGTATAACAATACCTATAACAATACCTATAACAAGATTCTGCTTGTATAACAACACACTGCTGGTATAACAACACTCTGCTTGTATAACAATATGAATTAACAACACTCTGCTTGTATAACAATACCTATAACAACACTCTGCTTGTATAACAATACGTATAACAACACTCTGCTTGTATAACAACACACTGCTGGTATAACAACACTCTGCTTGTATAACAATATGAATTAACAACACTCTGCTTGTATAACAATACCTATAACAACACTCTGCTTGTATAACAATACGTATAACAACACTCTGCTTGTATAACAATATGAATTAACAACACTCTGCTTGTATAACAATACCTATAACAACACTCTGCTTGTATAACAATACCTATAACAACACTCTGCTTGTATAACAATACGTATCAACAACACTCTGCTGGTATAACAACACGTATTAACAACACTCTGCTGGTATAACAATACGTATAACAATACCTATAACAAGATTCTGCTTGTATAACAACACACTGCTGGTATAACAACACTCTGCTTGTATAACAATACGTATCAACAACACACTGCTGGTATAACAACACTCTGCTTGTATAACAATACCTATAACAACACTCTGCTTGTATAACAACACTCTGCTGGTATAAGAACACGTATTAACAACACTCTGCTGGTATAACAATACCTATAACAACACACTGCTTGTATAACAACACTCTGCTTGTATAACAATAGGTATCAACAACACTCTGCTGGTATAACAACACTCTGCCTGTATAACAATACCTATAACAACACTCTGCTGGTATAACAACACTCTGCCTGTATAACAACACTCTGCTTGTATAACAACACACTGGTGGTATAACAACACTCTGCTTGTATAACAACACTCTGCTGGTATAACAACACACTAGACGTCCACTTGGAAACACGAGCAGGTTCCAGATCTTCTGGTGACGACCCCGGTGTGGACGAGCTGTGAACAACAACACTGAACTTTCCACAGCAGAGTTTAGACGTCATGTGATTGTGTCAAAGAGGGAGATGACACGAGGGGACTGTTGCTCTTACAGATATTTATTGACAAAATGAATTATAATCAACCACACATCGTGTGTTCATGAAAAAACAGGAAAGGATGCTGCAGTCGGGAGTCAGGCAGAGCCCACCTCGTCCCCCAGGGGGCGCAAGACAGAGACATGAATGTGGGAAGGCCTTTAAAGGGCAGAGCCCCACCTCCAGCTCAGAGGGAAACAGCGACCCCTAGTGACCAGGTGAGGGTGGGGGGGGGGGGTCGTCACACCTTCATGTGTGAAACAACAACAATCAGCTCTGGTCCGTCTCACATGAACACATCACCACTGATGAATGATCGACTTTCAGAATCAGACACTAAGTCACATTCAGATGATGTGACACAGTGAATTATGAATTCATGTTCACAAAGCTGCTGCAGTGGATCCAGATGTTTTATTGCTCATCACGCGTGGGTCATAATCTGATGGATAATAAACAGAAGCTCATCCTTCATCTTCCCATTGAAGACTGAATAAACAACAGAGCTGGAATTATTTATTCACACAAATGTTGATTCCATCCAGGAAAAGTGGAAAGATCCTGGGCTTTGGTTCCAGAAGTGAAATGAGACGTCACAGATTGAACTCTATGAGCTTTCCTCCGTCAAATTAAACTTATTAAGCTACTTTTGAACATAACTGCTGCTGGAGAGATGAAATGATAAGAAATGAATGGATAAGTCAATATAACTGTTTAATCACTTTACAGTTTAAGTTTTTGACTTGTGTAGCTTTGTTGTACAATGATCCTATTTCACTTAATGAGAAAGCTTAATGTAAGTCACTGAAGTATATGGATCATATATATATATATTTTATAAGTTTCCTTCCGGGTCATGACCAACACACAATCATCACTCTGATTTAAACAAATCCAAGTGATACAATCAGGTATAATCTGGTTGTGATGTGAACACTGATGTGTTACAATTCAATATGATAAAAAATTATTTCATATAAAATATGAAATATTATAAAATAAATATATCCAACAAATAGCGATTTAGTAGCATGTATATGTCACTAACATGTTGCACTTTGTAGTTTGGCTTTCTTGAAGAAATTTGTACCTTCTTGATTCTTGTTGTTCTGGGTTTGTTCCCTCGTGGTTGATGCACTTATTGTGAGTCACTTTGGATAAAAGCTAATGTAATGTAATGTAATGTAATGTAATGTAATGTAATGTAACATGAAACAGTAACACAACAGTTGGAGATGATTATCATAAGAGTTTCTACATGTTCCCAAGCAGCCAGCAGCTAATCTCAGAGATAATCTGCATGAATCACCACATTCACCTCACTACACACTGCACACACACTGGACGCACACACACACACACACACACACACACACACACACACACACACACACACACACACACACACACACACACACACACAAACAAAGGGCAGCCGCGGGCCGCTCGTTAGCATCTCTTCTCCCGATCTCTGTCCGACTGGTTGTTATAATGAAAATAAACCTCTTCAGTTGTACATCAGGTGTTTGAGCCTTTGAACCACAGGCCCTGAGGGGGGGGGGGGGGTGAATCAGACCTGCTTCTGGTTTGTGAGGCAGCGCTGTGAAACCATGAGGCTGCTCAGTGTCATCATCACATCATCACCTCTTCTAAACTAAATACCTTCTGGTTTGTGAGGCAGCAGAGGAAGAAGCTGTCATCTTCAAGAAACTACATAAAATGTGGCTGCAATAAATCTAAGATAAAAGGAATAAAGGAGGTAAAATAAAACAGTAGCACCAGAATTCACATGTTTGAAAGTTCATAATAATAATAACAATAATAATAAAAACTTTATCCAAAGCAACTAACAATAAGTGCATCAGCCATGAGGGCTCAAACACAACAGCAACCACGACCATGTCCTGGGTGAAGACTGGACCCGTGTGGTGAGGCGGCGGGGGGGAGTGGTGGAGCAGTCTAGTCGTGAGATGACCAGAACCTGGACCAGGGCCTGGACCAGAACCTGGACTACAACCTGGACCAGAACCCGGACCAGGGCCTGGAGCACAACCTGGACCAGAACCCGGACCAGGGCCTGCGCCGCCTTCTGAGTGAGAAGGCGGCGCGGAGGAAAAGTAGTTCAGTCCTATCAGGTTGACACTTAAATCTCTTAAATCTACTATATTCTGTTTTCTTGAATCTTCTTTGTCTCAAGTTCTGAGACTCAGATGAAACACATCATGTGACCAGAGTCACAGGCCAGTGTCTTGACAAATATACAGATTAATATAATATACAAAGTTTGCAACTTCCCAAGCTGTCATTCACATGAAAGTTCAGTCATGTCTTTTTCCAGGAGACTTCATGGCGAGAAGAAGCTCAAGAACCTGAGTGTTTAACGTACAGATGAACGAGGAACAGAGGAACCTGCTGACCTCTTCTGTATCTGGGACAAAACCATGTGACAAAAAAAAATGTCATGTGACTACAGCTCAAATGTGTGAAGAATTTTACACACAGGTTACGTTCTCCCCAACTCCAAAATCCTCAATGAAATTAATCATCATGATGAAACATATATTTCATGAAAACCCAGCTCATGGTGCTCAAGGTCTCAGGGATCCTCATCTGTGGAGCATGAATCCTTGAGGCCATCACTGCATCACATCACATTTCATTGAGCTGACGCTTTTATCAAAAGCAACTCACAATAAGCATCAACCATGAGGAACAAACCCAGAACAACAAGAATCCAGAAAGGTCAACTTCTTCAAAAGCCAAACTACAAAGTGCTGTAAGTTAGTGACATGTTAGTGCTGCTAACTGGTTAGTGCTGCTAACTGGTTAGTGCTGCTAACTGGTTAGCGCTGCTAACTGGTTAGTTTAAACTTTGATTCAAGGTCAGAAGAGTCGTGTTTTTAGTTTGAGGCAGAAGTTGTGTAGACTTCCTGTCCTGATGTCCATGTGGAGCTGGTTCCACTGTTCAGGAGCCAGGACAACAAACAGTCGTGATGTTGATGAGTGTTCAGTTCATATGAGGCAGCGACACATCAGATATCAGATTGTGATCGATAATCAATAATCGATTAGGACCAAAGTCAAGTGTCTGAAAGTCCAGCTGCCTCCTGTTTGAGTCACATTTGATAATCAATCAATCAATCAAGTTTTATTTGTATAGCCCATATTCACAAATCACAGTTTGTCTCATAGGGCTTTAACATGGTGAGACATCCTCTGTCCTTCACCCTCAGCAAGAGTCAGGACAAACTACTAAAAACCCTTTTAACAGGTGAAGACACGTAGAAACCACAGAGAGACACATGTGAGGATCCGTCTCCCAGGACGGACACAAGTGACACAGATGTGTAGAGGAGAACATCATCAGGAGAAAGGTTTTAGCAGCAATGATGAGGGGAAACATGTTGAAGGATAACTTCAATACTATATGTCAAGCAGTCCTGCTGCATCATAGTCTCTGGTCAGCAGCAAGATCAGGATCCAGCATCAAGACCAGATCCACTATAGTCCACAGTTATTGACCACTGCCGCTTATTAGGATCCATCATGGGCTGCCATGGATAAGATATCATCACTTTCAGAAAGTCAGAACTTCCTCATGTGTCAAACAATTATTATTTAATTTGATATTGATATATATATTGAGTTATAATAAATACAACTTTTGAATTATTAAAACACTCCAGAGTTATACTGGATAAGAGCCTCTTTAGAGATCCTGATCAGCACTGGACAGAGCTCGGCTCTCACCTGATAGGCCACCATGTTGAGGAAGTAGTTGTAGACGCCGCTGCCGCTCGCCCCCTGAGACGCCGACATCCTGCCTCTAAACGCTTTCTCCTCCGACCCCACCACTCCACATTTGGCCATAAAGTTCCGGCACCAACAGGCTTTTGTCAGACGTCCGGCAGCATGGTCACATGGTCACACAGGAGGAGAAGAAGTCGTCCTCTCTCTGTCCTTATGCTGGATTACCAGTCAATCTGCTGCAGCCCAACATGAGCTCAGCGGCTCCAGACTCTCAGGGAACAACGGCTTCTTTTCACCAGATCCTGCGAGTGCTGGCTCTGCGGCTGTGGTGCTGGTTGCCAGAAACAGGGTGAGATGGTGTAGAATGCCCGGTGCCCTCCCCCATCCTCCCCCTGTCCTACCCAGTCAGATTAGGTCTGTGAGGGGAGGAGGGGGTGAGGAGGACACAAACCATCTGTCCCTCCCTTCCCCTCCCCCAGTCCTGCTCAAACATCCACAGAATGACACCATTGGACCCACGTTTATTCCAGACGTAGAAAATTAAACAATTACCGAGTGTTATTTTCTGACACCACGGTCTCTGCTGCCCCCCCGAGAGCTCGGCCGAGTGAGAGTCGCCCAAAGAAAGAGGCCACGTCCGTAATCCTGACGAGTTCTCAGCCCTGAAGAGTTTGACCCACAAACACTGAGCGCACGAGGGATAAAGAACGAGTGTGACCTTAACGTCATGATTTCACCTGTTTGGGTTTGTTTGGGTTTGTCTTTGTGTTTTAAATGTTTGTTCACAGACTGACATCAGGCGACCGAACAGGAGCGCTTCAACCAAACCTCATTCTGATCTCAAACAATTCTCTGTTATCAAGGTGATAAACTAAGGTCACACTGTGCCGACACATGAATAATGATAAAGTAGTTTAAATTTAAGAGAAACACCCATGATGCTACAAACACAACACATGGCTGAGTTGTGTTTGTGGTGAAGTTAGCTTGAGGCTACAAAAGCTAATAACTGTTAACAAGCAGCAGAGCCACTGGTTGTTTTGGTCTTTATGATTCAATGAGACATTCTAACTGTGGGTAGTGACAGTTATTTGACAGGAAGTGAAGGTGTCTCAGGTTTTCACAATAAAACAAATCCCTGCAGCTGACTAGACTATAAACTGAATATTGAACAATCATTTAAATTACTGATTACTACTGAAAAAAACAACAGTTTAGCCTCCTCACATTTCACCTGTTACACAACGTTTGTTGGTCGTTGTTACCCACTTCAGGACTCTATCCCAGACACATTATTATAATATTATGTATTCTCCAGTAGTGAGTAGTGTAAGGGAGTACTATTTCTAAGACAGTAATAATATTACAGTTATCAATCCAAGTCACGCTGCCAGAGGTTTGTATCTGTTCTGATGGCGTAGGTGAGGTCGGCTGCTAGCTAGAGCGCTAGCATGCAAGGAGGATGGGGGGGGGGGGGGGGGGAGGCTGGAAGTGTTGTCATTATTTTGTGTTTGTCTCAGTTAAAGATGCAAAGAACATTGTTGGCCGTTGTAAACTTTGTGCAAGCAGCAAAATGATGTCAGTGGTAGCAGAGGACGTTAAGTGGACAAGATCTGAAAAAGCGTGTCGCTGGTTTCTCATCGAGGAGAAGTTCCTGATTTCACAGGTGACTCCGCCTCATGTCCAGGAAGTAGAGAGAAGACCCCTGAGGGCATCAGCCTCATGTCCAGGAAGTAGAGAGAAGACCCCTGAAGGGCATCAGCCTCATGTCCAGGAAGTAGAGAGAAGACCCCTGAAGGCATCATCCTCATGTCCAGGAAGTAGAGAGAAGACCCCTGAAGGCATCAGCCTCATGTCCAGGAAGTAGAGAGAAGACCCCTGAAGGCATCAGCCTCATGTGCAGGAAGTAGAGAGAAGACCCCTGAAGGCATCAGCCTCATGTCCAGGAAGTAGAGAGAAGACCCCTGAAGGCATTAGCCTCATGTCCAGGAAGTAGAGAGAAGACCCCTGAAGGCATCAGCCTCATGTCCAGGAAGTAGAGAGAAGACCCCTGAGGGCATCAGCCTCATGTCCAGGAAGTAGAGAGAAGACCCCTGAAGGCATCAGCCTCATGTCCAGGAAGTAGAGAGAAGACCCCTGAGGGCATCAGCCT